>NW_027370576.1:0-35086 GCF_046119375.1 Phyllobates terribilis | reverse complement strand
ATGTTTTTCATATACCAGAAATGTTTGAAGCTACTGACTGAATGAAAGGAGCTGGCATCTCACTCTCTTTGAATCTTCTTTATCATGCTAGGATTAGCAGGAAAAAGCAAAAAATTTCAGAATTGCACCTTGCAATGCGGAGATATTACTGTTTGTGCATTTACAATATTCATTGATTTTTGCCATTGAAAAACATGTTTTTCATATACCAGAAATGTTTGAAGCTACTGATTGAATGAAAGGAGCTGGCATCTCACTCTCTTTGAATCTTCTTTATCATGCTAGGATTAACAGGAAAAAGCAAAAAATTTCAGAATTGCACCTTGCAATGTGGAGATATTACTGTTTGTGCATTTACAATATTCATTGATTTTTGCCATTGAAAAACGTTTTTCATATACCAGAAATGTTTGAAGCTACTGACTGAATGAAAGGAGCTGGCATCTCACTCTCTTTGAATCTTCTTTATCATGCTAGGATTAACAGGAAAAAGCAAAAAATTTCAGAATTGCACCTTGCAATGTGGAGATATTACTGTTTGTGCATTTACAATATTCATTGATTTTTGCCATTGAAAAACATGTTTTTCATATACCAGAAATGTTTGAAGCTACTGACTGAATGAAAGGAGCTGGCATCTCACTCTCTTTGAATCTTTATCATGCTAGGATTAACAGGAAAAAGCAAAAAATTTCAGAATTGCACCTTGCAATGTGGAGATATTACTGTTTGTGCATTTACAATATTCATTGATTTTTGCCATTGAAAAACATGTTTTTCATATACCAGAAATGTTTGAAGCTACTGACTGAATGAAAGGAGCTGGCATCTCACTCTCTTTGAATCTTCTTTATCATGCTAGGATTAACAGGAAAAAGCTACAAATTTCAGAATTGCACTGTGCAATGTGGAGATATTACTGTTTGTGCATTTACAATATTCTTTGATTTTTGCCATTGAAAAACATGTTTTTCATATACCAGAAATGTTTGAAGCTACTGACTGAATGAAAGGAGCTGGCATCTCACTCTCTTTGAATCTTCTTTATCATGCTAGGATTAGCAGGAAAAAGCAAAAAATTTCAGAATTGCACCTTGCCATGTGGAGATATTACTGTTTGTGCATTTACAATATTCATTGATTTTTGCCATTGAAAAACATGTTTTTCATATACCAGAAATGTTTGAAGCTACTGACTGAATGAAAGGAGCTGGCATCTCACTCTCTTTGAATCTTCTTTATCATGCTAGGATTAACAGGAAAAAGCTAAAAATTTCAGAATTGCACCGTGCAATGTGGAGATATTACTGTTTGTGCATTTACAATATTCATTGATTTTTGCCATTGAAAAACATGTTTTTCATATACCAGAAATGTTTGAAGCTACTGACTGAATGAAAGGAGCTGGCATCTCACTCTCTTTGAATCTTCTTTATCATGCTAGGATTAACAGGAAAAAGCTAAAAATTTCAGAATTGCACCGTGCAATGTGGAGATATTACTGTTTGTGCATTTACAATATTCATTGATTTTTGCCATTGAAAAACATGTTTTTCATATACCAGAAATGTTTGAAGCTACTGACTGAATGAAAGGAGCTGGCATCTCACTCTCTTTGAATCTTCTTTATCATGCTAGGATTAGCAGGAAAAAGCAAAAAATTTCAGAATTGCACCTTGCAATGCGGAGATATTACTGTTTGTGCATTTACAATATTCATTGATTTTTGCCATTGAAAAACATGTTTTTCATATACCAGAAATGTTTGAAGCTACTGATTGAATGAAAGGAGCTGGCATCTCACTCTCTTTGAATCTTCTTTATCATGCTAGGATTAACAGGAAAAAGCAAAAAATTTCAGAATTGCACCTTGCAATGTGGAGATATTACTGTTTGTGCATTTACAATATTCATTGATTTTTGCCATTGAAAAACGTTTTTCATATACCAGAAATGTTTGAAGCTACTGACTGAATGAAAGGAGCTGGCATCTCACTCTCTTTGAATCTTCTTTATCATGCTAGAATTAACAGGAAAAAGCAAAAAATTTCAGAATTGCACCTTGCAATGTGGAGATATTACTGTTTGTGCATTTACAATATTCATTGATTTTTGCCATTGAAAAACATGTTTTTCATATACCAGAAATGTTTGAAGCTACTGACTGAATGAAAGGAGCTGGCATCTCACTCTCTTTGAATCTTCTTTATCATGCTAGGATTAACAGGAAAAAGCAAAAAATTTCAGAATTGCACCTTGCAATGTGGAGATATTACTGTTTGTGCATTTACAATATTCATTGATTTTTGCCATTGAAAAACATGTTTTTCATATACCAGAAATGTTTGAAGCTACTGACTGAATGAAAGGAGCTGGCATCTCACTCTCTTTGAATCTTCTTTATCATGCTAGGATTAACAGGAAAAAGCAAAAAATTTCAGAATTGCACCTTGCAATGTGGAGATATTACTGTTTGTGCATTTACAATATTCATTGATTTTTGCCATTGAAAAACGTTTTTCATATACCAGAAATGTTTGAAGCTACTGACTGAATGAAAGGAGCTGGCATCTCACTCTCTTTGAATCTTCTTTATCATGCTAGGATTAACAGGAAAAAGCTAAAAATTTCAGAATTGCACCGTGCAATGTGGAGATATTACTGTTTGTGCATTTACAATATTCATTGATTTTTGCCATTGAAAAACATGTTTTTCATATACCAGAAATGTTTGAAGCTACTGACTGAATGAAAGGAGCTGGCATCTCACTCTCTTTGAATCTTCTTTATCATGCTAGGATTAGCAGGAAAAAGCAAAAAATTTCAGAATTGCACCTTGCAATGTGGAGATATTACTGTTTGTGCATTTACAATATTCATTGATTTTTGCCATTGAAAAACGTTTTTCATATACCAGAAATGTTTGAAGCTACTGACTGAATGAAAGGAGCTGGCATCTCACTCTCTTTGAATCTTCTTTATCATGCTAGGATTAGCAGGAAAAAGCAAAAAATTTCAGAATTGCACCTTGCAATGTGGAGATATTACTGTTTGTGCATTTACAATATTCATTGATTTTTGCCATTGAAAAACATGTTTTTCATATACCAGAAATGTTTGAAGCTACTGACTGAATGAAAGGAGCTGGCATCTCACTCTCTTTGAATCTTCTTTATCATGCTAGGATTAACAGGAAAAAGCAAAAAATTTCAGAATTGCACCTTGCAATGTGGAGATATTACTGTTTGTGCATTTACAATATTCATTGATTTTTGCCATTGAAAAACATGTTTTTCATATACCAGAAATGTTTGAAGCTACTGACTGAATGAAAGGAGCTGGCATCTCACTCTCTTTGAATCTTCTTTATCATGCTAGGATTAACAGGAAAAAGCTACAAATTTCAGAATTGCACTGTGCAATGTGGAGATATTACTGTTTGTGCATTTACAATATTCTTTGATTTTTGCCATTGAAAAACATGTTTTTCATATACCAGAAATGTTTGAAGCTACTGACTGAATGAAAGGAGCTGGCATCTCACTCTCTTTGAATCTTCTTTATCATGCTAGGATTAGCAGGAAAAAGCAAAAAATTTCAGAATTGCACCTTGCCATGTGGAGATATTACTGTTTGTGCATTTACAATATTCATTGATTTTTGCCATTGAAAAACATGTTTTTCATATACCAGAAATGTTTGAAGCTACTGACTGAATGAAAGGAGCTGGCATCTCACTCTCTTTGAATCTTCTTTATCATGCTAGGATTAGCAGGACAAAGCAAAAAATTTCAGAATTGCACCTTGCAATGTGGAGATATTACTGTTTGTGCATTTACAATATTCATTGATTTTTGCCATTGAAAAACATGTTTTTCATATACCAGAAATGTTTGAAGCTACTGACTGAATGAAAGGAGCTGGCATCTCACTCTCTTTGAATCTTCTTTATCATGCTAGGATTAGCAGGAAAAAGCAAAAAATTTCAGAATTGCACCTTGCAATGTGGAGATATTACTGTTTGTGCATTTACAATATTCATTGATTTTTGCCATTGAAAAACATGTTTTTCATATACCAGAAATGTTTGAAGCTACTGACTGAATGAAAGGAGCTGGCATCTCACTCTCTTTGAATCTTCTTTATCATGCTAGGATTAGTAGGAAAAAGCTAAAAATTTCAGAATTGCACCGTGCAATGTGGAGATATTACTGTTTGTGCATTTACAATATTCATTGATTTTTGCCATTGAAAAACATGTTTTTCATATACCAGAAATGTTTGAAGCTACTGACTGAATGAAAGGAGCTGGCATCTCACTCTCTTTGAATCTTCTTTATCATGCTAGGATTAGCAGGAAAAAGCAAAAAATTTCAGAATTGCACCTTGCAATGCGGAGATATTACTGTTTGTGCATTTACAATATTCATTGATTTTTGCCATTGAAAAACATGTTTTTCATATACCAGAAATGCTTGAAGCTACTGATTGAATGAAAGGAGCTGGCATCTCACTCTCTTTGAATCTTCTTTATCATGCTAGGATTAACAGGAAAAAGCAAAAAATTTCAGAATTGCACCTTGCAATGTGGAGATATTACTGTTTGTGCATTTACAATATTCATTGATTTTTGCCATTGAAAAACGTTTTTCATATACCAGAAATGTTTGAAGCTACTGACTGAATGAAAGGAGCTGGCATCTCACTCTCTTTGAATCTTCTTTATCATGCTAGGATTAACAGGAGAAAGCAAAAAATTTCAGAATTGCACCTTGCAATGTGGAGACATTACTGTTTGTGCATTTACAATGTTCATTGATTTTTGCCATTGAAAAACATGTTTTTCATATACCAGAAATGTTTGAAGCTACTGACTGAATGAAAGGAGCTGGCATCTCACTCTCTTTGAATCTTCTTTATCATGCTAGGATTAACAGGAAAAAGCAAAAAATTTCAGAATTGCACCTTGCAATGTGGAGATATTACTGTTTGTGCATTTACAATATTCATTGATTTTTGCCATTGAAAAACATGTTTTTCATATACCAGAAATGTTTGAAGCTACTGACTGAATGAAAGGAGCTGGCATCTCACTCTCTTTGAATCTTCTTTATCATGCTAGGATTAACAGGAAAAAGCTAAAAATTTCAGAATTGCACCGTGCAATGTGGAGATATTACTGTTTGTGCATTTACAATATTCATTGATTTTTGCCATTGAAAAACATGTTTTTCATATACCAGAAATGTTTGAAGCTACTGACTGAATGAAAGGAGCTGGCATCTCACTCTCTTTGAATCTTCTTTATCATGCTAGGATTAACAGGAAAAAGCTAAAAATTTCAGAATTGCACCGTGCAATGTGGAGATATTACTGTTTGTGCATTTACAATATTCATTGATTTTTGCCATTGAAAAACATGTTTTTCATATACCAGAAATGTTTGAAGCTACTGACTGAATGAAAGGAGCTGGCATCTCACTCTCTTTGAATCTTCTTTATCATGCTAGGATTAGCAGGAAAAAGCAAAAAATTTCAGAATTGCACCTTGCAATGTGGAGATATTACTGTTTGTGCATTTACAATATTCATTGATTTTTGCCATTGAAAAACATGTTTTTCATATACCAGAAATGTTTGAAGCTACTGACTGAATGAAAGGAGCTGGCATCTCACTCTCTTTGAATCTTCTTTATCATGCTAGGATTAGTAGGAAAAAGCTAAAAATTTCAGAATTGCACCGTGCAATGTGGAGATATTACTGTTTGTGCATTTACAATATTCATTGATTTTTGCCATTGAAAAACATGTTTTTCATATACCAGAAATGTTTGAAGCTACTGACTGAATGAAAGGAGCTGGCATCTCACTCTCTTTGAATCTTCTTTATCATGCTAGGATTAGCAGGAAAAAGCAAAAAATTTCAGAATTGCACCTTGCAATGCGGAGATATTACTGTTTGTGCATTTACAATATTCATTGATTTTTGCCATTGAAAAACATGTTTTTCATATACCAGAAATGTTTGAAGCTACTGATTGAATGAAAGGAGCTGGCATCTCACTCTCTTTGAATCTTCTTTATCATGCTAGGATTAACAGGAAAAAGCAAAAAATTTCAGAATTGCACCTTGCAATGTGGAGATATTACTGTTTGTGCATTTACAATATTCATTGATTTTTGCCATTGAAAAACGTTTTTCATATACCAGAAATGTTTGAAGCTACTGACTGAATGAAAGGAGCTGGCATCTCACTCTCTTTGAATCTTCTTTATCATGCTAGGATTAACAGGAAAAAGCAAAAAATTTCAGAATTGCACCTTGCAATGTGGAGATATTACTGTTTGTGCATTTACAATATTCATTGATTTTTGCCATTGAAAAACATGTTTTTCATATACCAGAAATGTTTGAAGCTACTGACTGAATGAAAGGAGCTGGCATCTCACTCTCTTTGAATCTTTATCATGCTAGGATTAACAGGAAAAAGCAAAAAATTTCAGAATTGCACCTTGCAATGTGGAGATATTACTGTTTGTGCATTTACAATATTCATTGATTTTTGCCATTGAAAAACATGTTTTTCATATACCAGAAATGTTTGAAGCTACTGACTGAATGAAAGGAGCTGGCATCTCACTCTCTTTGAATCTTCTTTATCATGCTAGGATTAACAGGAAAAAGCTACAAATTTCAGAATTGCACTGTGCAATGTGGAGATATTACTGTTTGTGCATTTACAATATTCTTTGATTTTTGCCATTGAAAAACATGTTTTTCATATACCAGAAATGTTTGAAGCTACTGACTGAATGAAAGGAGCTGGCATCTCACTCTCTTTGAATCTTCTTTATCATGCTAGGATTAGCAGGAAAAAGCAAAAAATTTCAGAATTGCACCTTGCCATGTGGAGATATTACTGTTTGTGCATTTACAATATTCATTGATTTTTGCCATTGAAAAACATGTTTTTCATATACCAGAAATGTTTGAAGCTACTGACTGAATGAAAGGAGCTGGCATCTCACTCTCTTTGAATCTTCTTTATCATGCTAGGATTAACAGGAAAAAGCTAAAAATTTCAGAATTGCACCGTGCAATGTGGAGATATTACTGTTTGTGCATTTACAATATTCATTGATTTTTGCCATTGAAAAACATGTTTTTCATATACCAGAAATGTTTGAAGCTACTGACTGAATGAAAGGAGCTGGCATCTCACTCTCTTTGAATCTTCTTTATCATGCTAGGATTAACAGGAAAAAGCTAAAAATTTCAGAATTGCACCGTGCAATGTGGAGATATTACTGTTTGTGCATTTACAATATTCATTGATTTTTGCCATTGAAAAACATGTTTTTCATATACCAGAAATGTTTGAAGCTACTGACTGAATGAAAGGAGCTGGCATCTCACTCTCTTTGAATCTTCTTTATCATGCTAGGATTAGCAGGAAAAAGCAAAAAATTTCAGAATTGCACCTTGCAATGCGGAGATATTACTGTTTGTGCATTTACAATATTCATTGATTTTTGCCATTGAAAAACATGTTTTTCATATACCAGAAATGTTTGAAGCTACTGATTGAATGAAAGGAGCTGGCATCTCACTCTCTTTGAATCTTCTTTATCATGCTAGGATTAACAGGAAAAAGCAAAAAATTTCAGAATTGCACCTTGCAATGTGGAGATATTACTGTTTGTGCATTTACAATATTCATTGATTTTTGCCATTGAAAAACGTTTTTCATATACCAGAAATGTTTGAAGCTACTGACTGAATGAAAGGAGCTGGCATCTCACTCTCTTTGAATCTTCTTTATCATGCTAGAATTAACAGGAAAAAGCAAAAAATTTCAGAATTGCACCTTGCAATGTGGAGATATTACTGTTTGTGCATTTACAATATTCATTGATTTTTGCCATTGAAAAACATGTTTTTCATATACCAGAAATGTTTGAAGCTACTGACTGAATGAAAGGAGCTGGCATCTCACTCTCTTTGAATCTTCTTTATCATGCTAGGATTAACAGGAAAAAGCAAAAAATTTCAGAATTGCACCTTGCAATGTGGAGATATTACTGTTTGTGCATTTACAATATTCATTGATTTTTGCCATTGAAAAACATGTTTTTCATATACCAGAAATGTTTGAAGCTACTGACTGAATGAAAGGAGCTGGCATCTCACTCTCTTTGAATCTTCTTTATCATGCTAGGATTAACAGGAAAAAGCAAAAAATTTCAGAATTGCACCTTGCAATGTGGAGATATTACTGTTTGTGCATTTACAATATTCATTGATTTTTGCCATTGAAAAACGTTTTTCATATACCAGAAATGTTTGAAGCTACTGACTGAATGAAAGGAGCTGGCATCTCACTCTCTTTGAATCTTCTTTATCATGCTAGGATTAACAGGAAAAAGCTAAAAATTTCAGAATTGCACCGTGCAATGTGGAGATATTACTGTTTGTGCATTTACAATATTCATTGATTTTTGCCATTGAAAAACATGTTTTTCATATACCAGAAATGTTTGAAGCTACTGACTGAATGAAAGGAGCTGGCATCTCACTCTCTTTGAATCTTCTTTATCATGCTAGGATTAGCAGGAAAAAGCAAAAAATTTCAGAATTGCACCTTGCAATGTGGAGATATTACTGTTTGTGCATTTACAATATTCATTGATTTTTGCCATTGAAAAACATGTTTTTCATATACCAGAAATGTTTGAAGCTACTGACTGAATGAAAGGAGCTGGCATCTCACTCTCTTTGAATCTTCTTTATCATGCTAGGATTAACAGGAAAAAGCTAAAAATTTCAGAATTGCACCGTGCAATGTGGAGATATTACTGTTTGTGCATTTACAATATTCATTGATTTTTGCCATTGAAAAACGTTTTTCATATACCAGAAATGTTTGAAGCTACTGACTGAATGAAAGGAGCTGGCATCTCACTCTCTTTGAATCTTCTTTATCATGCTAGGATTAGCAGGAAAAAGCAAAAAATTTCAGAATTGCACCTTGCAATGTGGAGATATTACTGTTTGTGCATTTACAATATTCATTGATTTTTGCCATTGAAAAACATGTTTTTCATATACCAGAAATGTTTGAAGCTACTGACTGAATGAAAGGAGCTGGCATCTCACTCTCTTTGAATCTTCTTTATCATGCTAGGATTAACAGGAAAAAGCAAAAAATTTCAGAATTGCACCTTGCAATGTGGAGATATTACTGTTTGTGCATTTACAATATTCATTGATTTTTGCCATTGAAAAACATGTTTTTCATATACCAGAAATGTTTGAAGCTACTGACTGAATGAAAGGAGCTGGCATCTCACTCTCTTTGAATCTTCTTTATCATGCTAGGATTAACAGGAAAAAGCTACAAATTTCAGAATTGCACTGTGCAATGTGGAGATATTACTGTTTGTGCATTTACAATATTCTTTGATTTTTGCCATTGAAAAACATGTTTTTCATATACCAGAAATGTTTGAAGCTACTGACTGAATGAAAGGAGCTGGCATCTCACTCTCTTTGAATCTTCTTTATCATGCTAGGATTAGCAGGAAAAAGCAAAAAATTTCAGAATTGCACCTTGCCATGTGGAGATATTACTGTTTGTGCATTTACAATATTCATTGATTTTTGCCATTGAAAAACATGTTTTTCATATACCAGAAATGTTTGAAGCTACTGACTGAATGAAAGGAGCTGGCATCTCACTCTCTTTGAATCTTCTTTATCATGCTAGGATTAGCAGGACAAAGCAAAAAATTTCAGAATTGCACCTTGCAATGTGGAGATATTACTGTTTGTGCATTTACAATATTCATTGATTTTTGCCATTGAAAAACATGTTTTTCATATACCAGAAATGTTTGAAGCTACTGACTGAATGAAAGGAGCTGGCATCTCACTCTCTTTGAATCTTCTTTATCATGCTAGGATTAGCAGGAAAAAGCAAAAAATTTCAGAATTGCACCTTGCAATGTGGAGATATTACTGTTTGTGCATTTACAATATTCATTGATTTTTGCCATTGAAAAACATGTTTTTCATATACCAGAAATGTTTGAAGCTACTGACTGAATGAAAGGAGCTGGCATCTCACTCTCTTTGAATCTTCTTTATCATGCTAGGATTAGTAGGAAAAAGCTAAAAATTTCAGAATTGCACCGTGCAATGTGGAGATATTACTGTTTGTGCATTTACAATATTCATTGATTTTTGCCATTGAAAAACATGTTTTTCATATACCAGAAATGTTTGAAGCTACTGACTGAATGAAAGGAGCTGGCATCTCACTCTCTTTGAATCTTCTTTATCATGCTAGGATTAGCAGGAAAAAGCAAAAAATTTCAGAATTGCACCTTGCAATGCGGAGATATTACTGTTTGTGCATTTACAATATTCATTGATTTTTGCCATTGAAAAACATGTTTTTCATATACCAGAAATGTTTGAAGCTACTGATTGAATGAAAGGAGCTGGCATCTCACTCTCTTTGAATCTTCTTTATCATGCTAGGATTAACAGGAAAAAGCAAAAAATTTCAGAATTGCACCTTGCAATGTGGAGATATTACTGTTTGTGCATTTACAATATTCATTGATTTTTGCCATTGAAAAACGTTTTTCATATACCAGAAATGTTTGAAGCTACTGACTGAATGAAAGGAGCTGGCATCTCACTCTCTTTGAATCTTCTTTATCATGCTAGGATTAACAGGAGAAAGCAAAAAATTTCAGAATTGCACCTTGCAATGTGGAGACATTACTGTTTGTGCATTTACAATGTTCATTGATTTTTGCCATTGAAAAACATGTTTTTCATATACCAGAAATGTTTGAAGCTACTGACTGAATGAAAGGAGCTGGCATCTCACTCTCTTTGAATCTTCTTTATCATGCTAGGATTAACAGGAAAAAGCAAAAAATTTCAGAATTGCACCTTGCAATGTGGAGATATTACTGTTTGTGCATTTACAATATTCATTGATTTTTGCCATTGAAAAACATGTTTTTCATATACCAGAAATGTTTGAAGCTACTGACTGAATGAAAGGAGCTGGCATCTCACTCTCTTTGAATCTTCTTTATCATGCTAGGATTAACAGGAAAAAGCTAAAAATTTCAGAATTGCACCGTGCAATGTGGAGATATTACTGTTTGTGCATTTACAATATTCATTGATTTTTGCCATTGAAAAACATGTTTTTCATATACCAGAAATGTTTGAAGCTACTGACTGAATGAAAGGAGCTGGCATCTCACTCTCTTTGAATCTTCTTTATCATGCTAGGATTAACAGGAAAAAGCTAAAAATTTCAGAATTGCACCGTGCAATGTGGAGATATTACTGTTTGTGCATTTACAATATTCATTGATTTTTGCCATTGAAAAACATGTTTTTCATATACCAGAAATGTTTGAAGCTACTGACTGAATGAAAGGAGCTGGCATCTCACTCTCTTTGAATCTTCTTTATCATGCTAGGATTAGCAGGAAAAAGCAAAAAATTTCAGAATTGCACCTTGCAATGTGGAGATATTACTGTTTGTGCATTTACAATATTCATTGATTTTTGCCATTGAAAAACATGTTTTTCATATACCAGAAATGTTTGAAGCTACTGACTGAATGAAAGGAGCTGGCATCTCACTCTCTTTGAATCTTCTTTATCATGCTAGGATTAGTAGGAAAAAGCTAAAAATTTCAGAATTGCACCGTGCAATGTGGAGATATTACTGTTTGTGCATTTACAATATTCATTGATTTTTGCCATTGAAAAACATGTTTTTCATATACCAGAAATGTTTGAAGCTACTGACTGAATGAAAGGAGCTGGCATCTCACTCTCTTTGAATCTTCTTTATCATGCTAGGATTAGCAGGAAAAAGCAAAAAATTTCAGAATTGCACCTTGCAATGCGGAGATATTACTGTTTGTGCATTTACAATATTCATTGATTTTTGCCATTGAAAAACATGTTTTTCATATACCAGAAATGCTTGAAGCTACTGATTGAATGAAAGGAGCTGGCATCTCACTCTCTTTGAATCTTCTTTATCATGCTAGGATTAACAGGAAAAAGCAAAAAATTTCAGAATTGCACCTTGCAATGTGGAGATATTACTGTTTGTGCATTTACAATATTCATTGATTTTTGCCATTGAAAAACGTTTTTCATATACCAGAAATGTTTGAAGCTACTGACTGAATGAAAGGAGCTGGCATCTCACTCTCTTTGAATCTTCTTTATCATGCTAGGATTAACAGGAGAAAGCAAAAAATTTCAGAATTGCACCTTGCAATGTGGAGACATTACTGTTTGTGCATTTACAATGTTCATTGATTTTTGCCATTGAAAAACATGTTTTTCATATACCAGAAATGTTTGAAGCTACTGACTGAATGAAAGGAGCTGGCATCTCACTCTCTTTGAATCTTCTTTATCATGCTAGGATTAACAGGAAAAAGCAAAAAATTTCAGAATTGCACCTTGCAATGTGGAGATATTACTGTTTGTGCATTTACAATATTCATTGATTTTTGCCATTGAAAAACATGTTTTTCATATACCAGAAATGTTTGAAGCTACTGACTGAATGAAAGGAGCTGGCATCTCACTCTCTTTGAATCTTCTTTATCATGCTAGGATTAACAGGAAAAAGCTAAAAATTTCAGAATTGCACCGTGCAATGTGGAGATATTACTGTTTGTGCATTTACAATATTCATTGATTTTTGCCATTGAAAAACATGTTTTTCATATACCAGAAATGTTTGAAGCTACTGACTGAATGAAAGGAGCTGGCATCTCACTCTCTTTGAATCTTCTTTATCATGCTAGGATTAACAGGAAAAAGCTAAAAATTTCAGAATTGCACCGTGCAATGTGGAGATATTACTGTTTGTGCATTTACAATATTCATTGATTTTTGCCATTGAAAAACATGTTTTTCATATACCAGAAATGTTTGAAGCTACTGACTGAATGAAAGGAGCTGGCATCTCACTCTCTTTGAATCTTCTTTATCATGCTAGGATTAGCAGGAAAAAGCAAAAAATTTCAGAATTGCACCTTGCAATGTGGAGATATTACTGTTTGTGCATTTACAATATTCATTGATTTTTGCCATTGAAAAACATGTTTTTCATATACCAGAAATGTTTGAAGCTACTGACTGAATGAAAGGAGCTGGCATCTCACTCTCTTTGAATCTTCTTTATCATGCTAGGATTAGTAGGAAAAAGCTAAAAATTTCAGAATTGCACCGTGCAATGTGGAGATATTACTGTTTGTGCATTTACAATATTCATTGATTTTTGCCATTGAAAAACATGTTTTTCATATACCAGAAATGTTTGAAGCTACTGACTGAATGAAAGGAGCTGGCATCTCACTCTCTTTGAATCTTCTTTATCATGCTAGGATTAGCAGGAAAAAGCAAAAAATTTCAGAATTGCACCTTGCAATGCGGAGATATTACTGTTTGTGCATTTACAATATTCATTGATTTTTGCCATTGAAAAACATGTTTTTCATATACCAGAAATGTTTGAAGCTACTGATTGAATGAAAGGAGCTGGCATCTCACTCTCTTTGAATCTTCTTTATCATGCTAGGATTAACAGGAAAAAGCAAAAAATTTCAGAATTGCACCTTGCAATGTGGAGATATTACTGTTTGTGCATTTACAATATTCATTGATTTTTGCCATTGAAAAACGTTTTTCATATACCAGAAATGTTTGAAGCTACTGACTGAATGAAAGGAGCTGGCATCTCACTCTCTTTGAATCTTCTTTATCATGCTAGGATTAACAGGAAAAAGCAAAAAATTTCAGAATTGCACCTTGCAATGTGGAGATATTACTGTTTGTGCATTTACAATATTCATTGATTTTTGCCATTGAAAAACATGTTTTTCATATACCAGAAATGTTTGAAGCTACTGACTGAATGAAAGGAGCTGGCATCTCACTCTCTTTGAATCTTTATCATGCTAGGATTAACAGGAAAAAGCAAAAAATTTCAGAATTGCACCTTGCAATGTGGAGATATTACTGTTTGTGCATTTACAATATTCATTGATTTTTGCCATTGAAAAACATGTTTTTCATATACCAGAAATGTTTGAAGCTACTGACTGAATGAAAGGAGCTGGCATCTCACTCTCTTTGAATCTTCTTTATCATGCTAGGATTAACAGGAAAAAGCTACAAATTTCAGAATTGCACTGTGCAATGTGGAGATATTACTGTTTGTGCATTTACAATATTCTTTGATTTTTGCCATTGAAAAACATGTTTTTCATATACCAGAAATGTTTGAAGCTACTGACTGAATGAAAGGAGCTGGCATCTCACTCTCTTTGAATCTTCTTTATCATGCTAGGATTAGCAGGAAAAAGCAAAAAATTTCAGAATTGCACCTTGCCATGTGGAGATATTACTGTTTGTGCATTTACAATATTCATTGATTTTTGCCATTGAAAAACATGTTTTTCATATACCAGAAATGTTTGAAGCTACTGACTGAATGAAAGGAGCTGGCATCTCACTCTCTTTGAATCTTCTTTATCATGCTAGGATTAACAGGAAAAAGCTAAAAATTTCAGAATTGCACCGTGCAATGTGGAGATATTACTGTTTGTGCATTTACAATATTCATTGATTTTTGCCATTGAAAAACATGTTTTTCATATACCAGAAATGTTTGAAGCTACTGACTGAATGAAAGGAGCTGGCATCTCACTCTCTTTGAATCTTCTTTATCATGCTAGGATTAACAGGAAAAAGCTAAAAATTTCAGAATTGCACCGTGCAATGTGGAGATATTACTGTTTGTGCATTTACAATATTCATTGATTTTTGCCATTGAAAAACATGTTTTTCATATACCAGAAATGTTTGAAGCTACTGACTGAATGAAAGGAGCTGGCATCTCACTCTCTTTGAATCTTCTTTATCATGCTAGGATTAGCAGGAAAAAGCAAAAAATTTCAGAATTGCACCTTGCAATGCGGAGATATTACTGTTTGTGCATTTACAATATTCATTGATTTTTGCCATTGAAAAACATGTTTTTCATATACCAGAAATGTTTGAAGCTACTGATTGAATGAAAGGAGCTGGCATCTCACTCTCTTTGAATCTTCTTTATCATGCTAGGATTAACAGGAAAAAGCAAAAAATTTCAGAATTGCACCTTGCAATGTGGAGATATTACTGTTTGTGCATTTACAATATTCATTGATTTTTGCCATTGAAAAACGTTTTTCATATACCAGAAATGTTTGAAGCTACTGACTGAATGAAAGGAGCTGGCATCTCACTCTCTTTGAATCTTCTTTATCATGCTAGAATTAACAGGAAAAAGCAAAAAATTTCAGAATTGCACCTTGCAATGTGGAGATATTACTGTTTGTGCATTTACAATATTCATTGATTTTTGCCATTGAAAAACATGTTTTTCATATACCAGAAATGTTTGAAGCTACTGACTGAATGAAAGGAGCTGGCATCTCACTCTCTTTGAATCTTCTTTATCATGCTAGGATTAACAGGAAAAAGCAAAAAATTTCAGAATTGCACCTTGCAATGTGGAGATATTACTGTTTGTGCATTTACAATATTCATTGATTTTTGCCATTGAAAAACATGTTTTTCATATACCAGAAATGTTTGAAGCTACTGACTGAATGAAAGGAGCTGGCATCTCACTCTCTTTGAATCTTCTTTATCATGCTAGGATTAACAGGAAAAAGCAAAAAATTTCAGAATTGCACCTTGCAATGTGGAGATATTACTGTTTGTGCATTTACAATATTCATTGATTTTTGCCATTGAAAAACGTTTTTCATATACCAGAAATGTTTGAAGCTACTGACTGAATGAAAGGAGCTGGCATCTCACTCTCTTTGAATCTTCTTTATCATGCTAGGATTAACAGGAAAAAGCTAAAAATTTCAGAATTGCACCGTGCAATGTGGAGATATTACTGTTTGTGCATTTACAATATTCATTGATTTTTGCCATTGAAAAACATGTTTTTCATATACCAGAAATGTTTGAAGCTACTGACTGAATGAAAGGAGCTGGCATCTCACTCTCTTTGAATCTTCTTTATCATGCTAGGATTAGCAGGAAAAAGCAAAAAATTTCAGAATTGCACCTTGCAATGTGGAGATATTACTGTTTGTGCATTTACAATATTCATTGATTTTTGCCATTGAAAAACATGTTTTTCATATACCAGAAATGTTTGAAGCTACTGACTGAATGAAAGGAGCTGGCATCTCACTCTCTTTGAATCTTCTTTATCATGCTAGGATTAACAGGAAAAAGCTAAAAATTTCAGAATTGCACCGTGCAATGTGGAGATATTACTGTTTGTGCATTTACAATATTCATTGATTTTTGCCATTGAAAAACGTTTTTCATATACCAGAAATGTTTGAAGCTACTGACTGAATGAAAGGAGCTGGCATCTCACTCTCTTTGAATCTTCTTTATCATGCTAGGATTAGCAGGAAAAAGCAAAAAATTTCAGAATTGCACCTTGCAATGTGGAGATATTACTGTTTGTGCATTTACAATATTCATTGATTTTTGCCATTGAAAAACATGTTTTTCATATACCAGAAATGTTTGAAGCTACTGACTGAATGAAAGGAGCTGGCATCTCACTCTCTTTGAATCTTCTTTATCATGCTAGGATTAACAGGAAAAAGCAAAAAATTTCAGAATTGCACCTTGCAATGTGGAGATATTACTGTTTGTGCATTTACAATATTCATTGATTTTTGCCATTGAAAAACATGTTTTTCATATACCAGAAATGTTTGAAGCTACTGACTGAATGAAAGGAGCTGGCATCTCACTCTCTTTGAATCTTCTTTATCATGCTAGGATTAACAGGAAAAAGCTACAAATTTCAGAATTGCACTGTGCAATGTGGAGATATTACTGTTTGTGCATTTACAATATTCTTTGATTTTTGCCATTGAAAAACATGTTTTTCATATACCAGAAATGTTTGAAGCTACTGACTGAATGAAAGGAGCTGGCATCTCACTCTCTTTGAATCTTCTTTATCATGCTAGGATTAGCAGGAAAAAGCAAAAAATTTCAGAATTGCACCTTGCCATGTGGAGATATTACTGTTTGTGCATTTACAATATTCATTGATTTTTGCCATTGAAAAACATGTTTTTCATATACCAGAAATGTTTGAAGCTACTGACTGAATGAAAGGAGCTGGCATCTCACTCTCTTTGAATCTTCTTTATCATGCTAGGATTAGCAGGACAAAGCAAAAAATTTCAGAATTGCACCTTGCAATGTGGAGATATTACTGTTTGTGCATTTACAATATTCATTGATTTTTGCCATTGAAAAACATGTTTTTCATATACCAGAAATGTTTGAAGCTACTGACTGAATGAAAGGAGCTGGCATCTCACTCTCTTTGAATCTTCTTTATCATGCTAGGATTAGCAGGAAAAAGCAAAAAATTTCAGAATTGCACCTTGCAATGTGGAGATATTACTGTTTGTGCATTTACAATATTCATTGATTTTTGCCATTGAAAAACATGTTTTTCATATACCAGAAATGTTTGAAGCTACTGACTGAATGAAAGGAGCTGGCATCTCACTCTCTTTGAATCTTCTTTATCATGCTAGGATTAGTAGGAAAAAGCTAAAAATTTCAGAATTGCACCGTGCAATGTGGAGATATTACTGTTTGTGCATTTACAATATTCATTGATTTTTGCCATTGAAAAACATGTTTTTCATATACCAGAAATGTTTGAAGCTACTGACTGAATGAAAGGAGCTGGCATCTCACTCTCTTTGAATCTTCTTTATCATGCTAGGATTAGCAGGAAAAAGCAAAAAATTTCAGAATTGCACCTTGCAATGCGGAGATATTACTGTTTGTGCATTTACAATATTCATTGATTTTTGCCATTGAAAAACATGTTTTTCATATACCAGAAATGTTTGAAGCTACTGATTGAATGAAAGGAGCTGGCATCTCACTCTCTTTGAATCTTCTTTATCATGCTAGGATTAACAGGAAAAAGCAAAAAATTTCAGAATTGCACCTTGCAATGTGGAGATATTACTGTTTGTGCATTTACAATATTCATTGATTTTTGCCATTGAAAAACGTTTTTCATATACCAGAAATGTTTGAAGCTACTGACTGAATGAAAGGAGCTGGCATCTCACTCTCTTTGAATCTTCTTTATCATGCTAGGATTAACAGGAGAAAGCAAAAAATTTCAGAATTGCACCTTGCAATGTGGAGACATTACTGTTTGTGCATTTACAATGTTCATTGATTTTTGCCATTGAAAAACATGTTTTTCATATACCAGAAATGTTTGAAGCTACTGACTGAATGAAAGGAGCTGGCATCTCACTCTCTTTGAATCTTCTTTATCATGCTAGGATTAACAGGAAAAAGCAAAAAATTTCAGAATTGCACCTTGCAATGTGGAGATATTACTGTTTGTGCATTTACAATATTCATTGATTTTTGCCATTGAAAAACATGTTTTTCATATACCAGAAATGTTTGAAGCTACTGACTGAATGAAAGGAGCTGGCATCTCACTCTCTTTGAATCTTCTTTATCATGCTAGGATTAACAGGAAAAAGCTAAAAATTTCAGAATTGCACCGTGCAATGTGGAGATATTACTGTTTGTGCATTTACAATATTCATTGATTTTTGCCATTGAAAAACATGTTTTTCATATACCAGAAATGTTTGAAGCTACTGACTGAATGAAAGGAGCTGGCATCTCACTCTCTTTGAATCTTCTTTATCATGCTAGGATTAACAGGAAAAAGCTAAAAATTTCAGAATTGCACCGTGCAATGTGGAGATATTACTGTTTGTGCATTTACAATATTCATTGATTTTTGCCATTGAAAAACATGTTTTTCATATACCAGAAATGTTTGAAGCTACTGACTGAATGAAAGGAGCTGGCATCTCACTCTCTTTGAATCTTCTTTATCATGCTAGGATTAGCAGGAAAAAGCAAAAAATTTCAGAATTGCACCTTGCAATGTGGAGATATTACTGTTTGTGCATTTACAATATTCATTGATTTTTGCCATTGAAAAACATGTTTTTCATATACCAGAAATGTTTGAAGCTACTGACTGAATGAAAGGAGCTGGCATCTCACTCTCTTTGAATCTTCTTTATCATGCTAGGATTAGTAGGAAAAAGCTAAAAATTTCAGAATTGCACCGTGCAATGTGGAGATATTACTGTTTGTGCATTTACAATATTCATTGATTTTTGCCATTGAAAAACATGTTTTTCATATACCAGAAATGTTTGAAGCTACTGACTGAATGAAAGGAGCTGGCATCTCACTCTCTTTGAATCTTCTTTATCATGCTAGGATTAGCAGGAAAAAGCAAAAAATTTCAGAATTGCACCTTGCAATGCGGAGATATTACTGTTTGTGCATTTACAATATTCATTGATTTTTGCCATTGAAAAACATGTTTTTCATATACCAGAAATGTTTGAAGCTACTGATTGAATGAAAGGAGCTGGCATCTCACTCTCTTTGAATCTTCTTTATCATGCTAGGATTAACAGGAAAAAGCAAAAAATTTCAGAATTGCACCTTGCAATGTGGAGATATTACTGTTTGTGCATTTACAATATTCATTGATTTTTGCCATTGAAAAACATGTTTTTCATATACCAGAAATGTTTGAAGCTACTGACTGAATGAAAGGAGCTGGCATCTCACTCTCTTTGAATCTTCTTTATCATGCTAGGATTAACAGGAAAAAGCTACAAATTTCAGAATTGCACTGTGCAATGTGGAGATATTACTGTTTGTGCATTTACAATATTCTTTGATTTTTGCCATTGAAAAACATGTTTTTCATATACCAGAAATGTTTGAAGCTACTGACTGAATGAAAGGAGCTGGCATCTCACTCTCTTTGAATCTTCTTTATCATGCTAGGATTAGCAGGAAAAAGCAAAAAATTTCAGAATTGCACCTTGCCATGTGGAGATATTACTGTTTGTGCATTTACAATATTCATTGATTTTTGCCATTGAAAAACATGTTTTTCATATACCAGAAATGTTTGAAGCTACTGACTGAATGAAAGGAGCTGGCATCTCACTCTCTTTGAATCTTCTTTATCATGCTAGGATTAACAGGAAAAAGCTAAAAATTTCAGAATTGCACCGTGCAATGTGGAGATATTACTGTTTGTGCATTTACAATATTCATTGATTTTTGCCATTGAAAAACATGTTTTTCATATACCAGAAATGTTTGAAGCTACTGACTGAATGAAAGGAGCTGGCATCTCACTCTCTTTGAATCTTCTTTATCATGCTAGGATTAACAGGAAAAAGCTAAAAATTTCAGAATTGCACCGTGCAATGTGGAGATATTACTGTTTGTGCATTTACAATATTCATTGATTTTTGCCATTGAAAAACATGTTTTTCATATACCAGAAATGTTTGAAGCTACTGACTGAATGAAAGGAGCTGGCATCTCACTCTCTTTGAATCTTCTTTATCATGCTAGGATTAGCAGGAAAAAGCAAAAAATTTCAGAATTGCACCTTGCAATGCGGAGATATTACTGTTTGTGCATTTACAATATTCATTGATTTTTGCCATTGAAAAACATGTTTTTCATATACCAGAAATGTTTGAAGCTACTGACTGAATGAAAGGAGCTGGCATCTCACTCTCTTTGAATCTTCTTTATCATGCTAGGATTAACAGGAAAAAGCAAAAAATTTCAGAATTGCACCTTGCAATGTGGAGATATTACTGTTTGTGCATTTACAATATTCATTGATTTTTGCCATTGAAAAACATGTTTTTCATATACCAGAAATGTTTGAAGCTACTGACTGAATGAAAGGAGCTGGCATCTCACTCTCTTTGAATCTTCTTTATCATGCTAGGATTAGCAGGAAAAAGCAAAAAATTTCAGAATTGCACCTTGCAATGTGGAGATATTACTGTTTGTGCATTTACAATATTCATTGATTTTTGCCATTGAAAAACATGTTTTTCATATACCAGAAATGTTTGAAGCTACTGACTGAATGAAAGGAGCTGGCATCTCACTCTCTTTGAATCTTCTTTATCATGCTAGGATTAACAGGAAAAAGCTAAAAATTTCAGAATTGCACCGTGCAATGTGGAGATATTACTGTTTGTGCATTTACAATATTCATTGATTTTTGCCATTGAAAAACGTTTTTCATATACCAGAAATGTTTGAAGCTACTGACTGAATGAAAGGAGCTGGCATCTCACTCTCTTTGAATCTTCTTTATCATGCTAGGATTAGCAGGAAAAAGCAAAAAATTTCAGAATTGCACCTTGCAATGTGGAGATATTACTGTTTGTGCATTTACAATATTCATTGATTTTTGTTATTGAAAAACATGTTTTTCATATACCAGAAATGTTTGAAGCTACTGACTGAATGAAAGGAGCTGGCATCTCACTCTCTTTGAATCTTCTTTATCATGCTAGGATTAACAGGAAAAAGCAAAAAATTTCAGAATTGCACCTTGCAATGTGGAGATATTACTGTTTGTGCATTTACAATATTCATTGATTTTTGCCATTGAAAAACGTTTTTCATATACCAGAAATGTTTGAAGCTACTGACTGAATGAAAGGAGCTGGCATCTCACTCTCTTTGAATCTTCTTTATCATGCTAGGATTAACAGGAAAAAGCAAAAAATTTCAGAATTGCACCTTGCAATGTGGAGATATTACTGTTTGTGCATTTACAATATTCATTGATTTTTGCCATTGAAAAACATGTTTTTCATATACCAGAAATGTTTGAAGCTACTGACTGAATGAAAGGAGCTGGCATCTCACTCTCTTTGAATCTTCTTTATCATGCTAGGATTAACAGGAAAAAGCAAAAAATTTCAGAATTGCACCTTGCAATGTGGAGATATTACTGTTTGTGCATTTACAATATTCATTGATTTTTGCCATTGAAAAACATGTTTTTCATATACCAGAAATGTTTGAAGCTACTGACTGAATGAAAGGAGCTGGCATCTCACTCTCTTTGAATCTTCTTTATCATGCTAGGATTAACAGGAAAAAGCTACAAATTTCAGAATTGCACTGTGCAATGTGGAGATATTACTGTTTGTGCATTTACAATATTCTTTGATTTTTGCCATTGAAAAACATGTTTTTCATATACCAGAAATGTTTGAAGCTACTGACTGAATGAAAGGAGCTGGCATCTCACTCTCTTTGAATCTTCTTTATCATGCTAGGATTAGCAGGAAAAAGCAAAAAATTTCAGAATTGCACCTTGCCATGTGGAGATATTACTGTTTGTGCATTTACAATATTCATTGATTTTTGCCATTGAAAAACATGTTTTTCATATACCAGAAATGTTTGAAGCTACTGACTGAATGAAAGGAGCTGGCATCTCACTCTCTTTGAATCTTCTTTATCATGCTAGGATTAACAGGAAAAAGCTAAAAATTTCAGAATTGCACCGTGCAATGTGGAGATATTACTGTTTGTGCATTTACAATATTCATTGATTTTTGCCATTGAAAAACATGTTTTTCATATACCAGAAATGTTTGAAGCTACTGACTGAATGAAAGGAGCTGGCATCTCACTCTCTTTGAATCTTCTTTATCATGCTAGGATTAACAGGAAAAAGCTAAAAATTTCAGAATTGCACCGTGCAATGTGGAGATATTACTGTTTGTGCATTTACAATATTCATTGATTTTTGCCATTGAAAAACATGTTTTTCATATACCAGAAATGTTTGAAGCTACTGACTGAATGAAAGGAGCTGGCATCTCACTCTCTTTGAATCTTCTTTATCATGCTAGGATTAGCAGGAAAAAGCAAAAAATTTCAGAATTGCACCTTGCAATGCGGAGATATTACTGTTTGTGCATTTACAATATTCATTGATTTTTGCCATTGAAAAACATGTTTTTCATATACCAGAAATGTTTGAAGCTACTGACTGAATGAAAGGAGCTGGCATCTCACTCTCTTTGAATCTTCTTTATCATGCTAGGATTAACAGGAAAAAGCAAAAAATTTCAGAATTGCACCTTGCAATGTGGAGATATTACTGTTTGTGCATTTACAATATTCATTGATTTTTGCCATTGAAAAACGTTTTTCATATACCAGAAATGTTTGAAGCTACTGACTGAATGAAAGGAGCTGGCATCTCACTCTCTTTGAATCTTCTTTATCATGCTAGGATTAACAGGAAAAAGCTAAAAATTTCAGAATTGCACCGTGCAATGTGGAGATATTACTGTTTGTGCATTTACAATATTCATTGATTTTTGCCATTGAAAAACATGTTTTTCATATACCAGAAATGTTTGAAGCTACTGACTGAATGAAAGGAGCTGGCATCTCACTCTCTTTGAATCTTCTTTATCATGCTAGGATTAGCAGGAAAAAGCAAAAAATTTCAGAATTGCACCTTGCAATGTGGAGATATTACTGTTTGTGCATTTACAATATTCATTGATTTTTGCCATTGAAAAACATGTTTTTCATATACCAGAAATGTTTGAAGCTACTGACTGAATGAAAGGAGCTGGCATCTCACTCTCTTTGAATCTTCTTTATCATGCTAGGATTAACAGGAAAAAGCTAAAAATTTCAGAATTGCACCGTGCAATGTGGAGATATTACTGTTTGTGCATTTACAATATTCATTGATTTTTGCCATTGAAAAACGTTTTTCATATACCAGAAATGTTTGAAGCTACTGACTGAATGAAAGGAGCTGGCATCTCACTCTCTTTGAATCTTCTTTATCATGCTAGGATTAGCAGGAAAAAGCAAAAAATTTCAGAATTGCACCTTGCAATGTGGAGATATTACTGTTTGTGCATTTACAATATTCATTGATTTTTGCCATTGAAAAACATGTTTTTCATATACCAGAAATGTTTGAAGCTACTGACTGAATGAAAGGAGCTGGCATCTCACTCTCTTTGAATCTTCTTTATCATGCTAGGATTAACAGGAAAAAGCAAAAAATTTCAGAATTGCACCTTGCAATGTGGAGATATTACTGTTTGTGCATTTACAATATTCATTGATTTTTGCCATTGAAAAACATGTTTTTCATATACCAGAAATGTTTGAAGCTACTGACTGAATGAAAGGAGCTGGCATCTCACTCTCTTTGAATCTTCTTTATCATGCTAGGATTAACAGGAAAAAGCTACAAATTTCAGAATTGCACTGTGCAATGTGGAGATATTACTGTTTGTGCATTTACAATATTCTTTGATTTTTGCCATTGAAAAACATGTTTTTCATATACCAGAAATGTTTGAAGCTACTGACTGAATGAAAGGAGCTGGCATCTCACTCTCTTTGAATCTTCTTTATCATGCTAGGATTAGCAGGAAAAAGCAAAAAATTTCAGAATTGCACCTTGCCATGTGGAGATATTACTGTTTGTGCATTTACAATATTCATTGATTTTTGCCATTGAAAAACATGTTTTTCATATACCAGAAATGTTTGAAGCTACTGACTGAATGAAAGGAGCTGGCATCTCACTCTCTTTGAATCTTCTTTATCATGCTAGGATTAGCAGGACAAAGCAAAAAATTTCAGAATTGCACCTTGCAATGTGGAGATATTACTGTTTGTGCATTTACAATATTCATTGATTTTTGCCATTGAAAAACATGTTTTTCATATACCAGAAATGTTTGAAGCTACTGACTGAATGAAAGGAGCTGGCATCTCACTCTCTTTGAATCTTCTTTATCATGCTAGGATTAGCAGGAAAAAGCAAAAAATTTCAGAATTGCACCTTGCAATGTGGAGATATTACTGTTTGTGCATTTACAATATTCATTGATTTTTGCCATTGAAAAACGTTTTTCATATACCAGAAATGTTTGAAGCTACTGACTGAATGAAAGGAGCTGGCATCTCACTCTCTTTGAATCTTCTTTATCATGCTAGGATTAGTAGGAAAAAGCTAAAAATTTCAGAATTGCACCGTGCAATGTGGAGATATTACTGTTTGTGCATTTACAATATTCATTGATTTTTGCCATTGAAAAACATGTTTTTCATATACCAGAAATGTTTGAAGCTACTGACTGAATGAAAGGAGCTGGCATCTCACTCTCTTTGAATCTTCTTTATCATGCTAGGATTAGCAGGAAAAAGCAAAAAATTTCAGAATTGCACCTTGCAATGCGGAGATATTACTGTTTGTGCATTTACAATATTCATTGATTTTTGCCATTGAAAAACATGTTTTTCATATACCAGAAATGTTTGAAGCTACTGATTGAATGAAAGGAGCTGGCATCTCACTCTCTTTGAATCTTCTTTATCATGCTAGGATTAACAGGAAAAAGCAAAAAATTTCAGAATTGCACCTTGCAATGTGGAGATATTACTGTTTGTGCATTTACAATATTCATTGATTTTTGCCATTGAAAAACGTTTTTCATATACCAGAAATGTTTGAAGCTACTGACTGAATGAAAGGAGCTGGCATCTCACTCTCTTTGAATCTTCTTTATCATGCTAGGATTAACAGGAGAAAGCAAAAAATTTCAGAATTGCACCTTGCAATGTGGAGATATTACTGTTTGTGCATTTACAATATTCATTGATTTTTGCCATTGAAAAACATGTTTTTCATATACCAGAAATGTTTGAAGCTACTGACTGAATGAAAGGAGCTGGCATCTCACTCTCTTTGAATCTTCTTTATCATGCTAGGATTAACAGGAAAAAGCAAAAAATTTCAGAATTGCACCTTGCAATGTGGAGATATTACTGTTTGTGCATTTACAATATTCATTGATTTTTGCCATTGAAAAACATGTTTTTCATATACCAGAAATGTTTGAAGCTACTGACTGAATGAAAGGAGCTGGCATCTCACTCTCTTTGAATCTTCTTTATCATGCTAGGATTAACAGGAAAAAGCTAAAAATTTCAGAATTGCACCGTGCAATGTGGAGATATTACTGTTTGTGCATTTACAATATTCATTGATTTTTGCCATTGAAAAACATGTTTTTCATATACCAGAAATGTTTGAAGCTACTGACTGAATGAAAGGAGCTGGCATCTCACTCTCTTTGAATCTTCTTTATCATGCTAGGATTAACAGGAAAAAGCTAAAAATTTCAGAATTGCACCGTGCAATGTGGAGATATTACTGTTTGTGCATTTACAATATTCATTGATTTTTGCCATTGAAAAACATGTTTTTCATATACCAGAAATGTTTGAAGCTACTGACTGAATGAAAGGAGCTGGCATCTCACTCTCTTTGAATCTTCTTTATCATGCTAGGATTAGCAGGAAAAAGCAAAAAATTTCAGAATTGCACCTTGCAATGTGGAGATATTACTGTTTGTGCATTTACAATATTCATTGATTTTTGCCATTGAAAAACATGTTTTTCATATACCAGAAATGTTTGAAGCTACTGACTGAATGAAAGGAGCTGGCATCTCACTCTCTTTGAATCTTCTTTATCATGCTAGGATTAGTAGGAAAAAGCTAAAAATTTCAGAATTGCACCGTGCAATGTGGAGATATTACTGTTTGTGCATTTACAATATTCATTGATTTTTGCCATTGAAAAACATGTTTTTCATATACCAGAAATGTTTGAAGCTACTGACTGAATGAAAGGAGCTGGCATCTCACTCTCTTTGAATCTTCTTTATCATGCTAGGATTAGCAGGAAAAAGCAAAAAATTTCAGAATTGCACCTTGCAATGCGGAGATATTACTGTTTGTGCATTTACAATATTCATTGATTTTTGCCATTGAAAAACATGTTTTTCATATACCAGAAATGTTTGAAGCTACTGATTGAATGAAAGGAGCTGGCATCTCACTCTCTTTGAATCTTCTTTATCATGCTAGGATTAACAGGAAAAAGCAAAAAATTTCAGAATTGCACCTTGCAATGTGGAGATATTACTGTTTGTGCATTTACAATATTCATTGATTTTTGCCATTGAAAAACATGTTTTTCATATACCAGAAATGTTTGAAGCTACTGACTGAATGAAAGGAGCTGGCATCTCACTCTCTTTGAATCTTCTTTATCATGCTAGGATTAACAGGAAAAAGCTACAAATTTCAGAATTGCACTGTGCAATGTGGAGATATTACTGTTTGTGCATTTACAATATTCTTTGATTTTTGCCATTGAAAAACATGTTTTTCATATACCAGAAATGTTTGAAGCTACTGACTGAATGAAAGGAGCTGGCATCTCACTCTCTTTGAATCTTCTTTATCATGCTAGGATTAGCAGGAAAAAGCAAAAAATTTCAGAATTGCACCTTGCCATGTGGAGATATTACTGTTTGTGCATTTACAATATTCATTGATTTTTGCCATTGAAAAACATGTTTTTCATATACCAGAAATGTTTGAAGCTACTGACTGAATGAAAGGAGCTGGCATCTCACTCTCTTTGAATCTTCTTTATCATGCTAGGATTAACAGGAAAAAGCTAAAAATTTCAGAATTGCACCGTGCAATGTGGAGATATTACTGTTTGTGCATTTACAATATTCATTGATTTTTGCCATTGAAAAACATGTTTTTCATATACCAGAAATGTTTGAAGCTACTGACTGAATGAAAGGAGCTGGCATCTCACTCTCTTTGAATCTTCTTTATCATGCTAGGATTAACAGGAAAAAGCTAAAAATTTCAGAATTGCACCGTGCAATGTGGAGATATTACTGTTTGTGCATTTACAATATTCATTGATTTTTGCCATTGAAAAACATGTTTTTCATATACCAGAAATGTTTGAAGCTACTGACTGAATGAAAGGAGCTGGCATCTCACTCTCTTTGAATCTTCTTTATCATGCTAGGATTAGCAGGAAAAAGCAAAAAATTTCAGAATTGCACCTTGCAATGCGGAGATATTACTGTTTGTGCATTTACAATATTCATTGATTTTTGCCATTGAAAAACATGTTTTTCATATACCAGAAATGTTTGAAGCTACTGACTGAATGAAAGGAGCTGGCATCTCACTCTCTTTGAATCTTCTTTATCATGCTAGGATTAACAGGAAAAAGCAAAAAATTTCAGAATTGCACCTTGCAATGTGGAGATATTACTGTTTGTGCATTTACAATATTCATTGATTTTTGCCATTGAAAAACATGTTTTTCATATACCAGAAATGTTTGAAGCTACTGACTGAATGAAAGGAGCTGGCATCTCACTCTCTTTGAATCTTCTTTATCATGCTAGGATTAACAGGAAAAAGCTAAAAATTTCAGAATTGCACCGTGCAATGTGGAGATATTACTGTTTGTGCATTTACAATATTCATTGATTTTTGCCATTGAAAAACATGTTTTTCATATACCAGAAATGTTTGAAGCTACTGACTGAATGAAAGGAGCTGGCATCTCACTCTCTTTGAATCTTCTTTATCATGCTAGGATTAACAGGAAAAAGCTAAAAATTTCAGAATTGCACCGTGCAATGTGGAGATATTACTGTTTGTGCATTTACAATATTCATTGATTTTTGCCATTGAAAAACATGTTTTTCATATACCAGAAATGTTTGAAGCTACTGACTGAATGAAAGGAGCTGGCATCTCACTCTCTTTGAATCTTCTTTATCATGCTAGGATTAGCAGGAAAAAGCAAAAAATTTCAGAATTGCACCTTGCAATGTGGAGATATTACTGTTTGTGCATTTACAATATTCATTGATTTTTGCCATTGAAAAACATGTTTTTCATATACCAGAAATGTTTGAAGCTACTGACTGAATGAAAGGAGCTGGCATCTCACTCTCTTTGAATCTTCTTTATCATGCTAGGATTAGTAGGAAAAAGCTAAAAATTTCAGAATTGCACCGTGCAATGTGGAGATATTACTGTTTGTGCATTTACAATATTCATTGATTTTTGCCATTGAAAAACATGTTTTTCATATACCAGAAATGTTTGAAGCTACTGACTGAATGAAAGGAGCTGGCATCTCACTCTCTTTGAATCTTCTTTATCATGCTAGGATTAGCAGGAAAAAGCAAAAAATTTCAGAATTGCACCTTGCAATGCGGAGATATTACTGTTTGTGCATTTACAATATTCATTGATTTTTGCCATTGAAAAACATGTTTTTCATATACCAGAAATGTTTGAAGCTACTGATTGAATGAAAGGAGCTGGCATCTCACTCTCTTTGAATCTTCTTTATCATGCTAGGATTAACAGGAAAAAGCAAAAAATTTCAGAATTGCACCTTGCAATGTGGAGATATTACTGTTTGTGCATTTACAATATTCATTGATTTTTGCCATTGAAAAACGTTTTTCATATACCAGAAATGTTTGAAGCTACTGACTGAATGAAAGGAGCTGGCATCTCACTCTCTTTGAATCTTCTTTATCATGCTAGGATTAACAGGAAAAAGCAAAAAATTTCAGAATTGCACCTTGCAATGTGGAGATATTACTGTTTGTGCATTTACAATATTCATTGATTTTTGCCATTGAAAAACATGTTTTTCATATACCAGAAATGTTTGAAGCTACTGACTGAATGAAAGGAGCTGGCATCTCACTCTCTTTGAATCTTCTTTATCATGCTAGGATTAACAGGAAAAAGCAAAAAATTTCAGAATTGCACCTTGCAATGTGGAGATATTACTGTTTGTGCATTTACAATATTCATTGATTTTTGCCATTGAAAAACATGTTTTTCATATACCAGAAATGTTTGAAGCTACTGACTGAATGAAAGGAGCTGGCATCTCACTCTCTTTGAATCTTCTTTATCATGCTAGGATTAACAGGAAAAAGCTACAAATTTCAGAATTGCACTGTGCAATGTGGAGATATTACTGTTTGTGCATTTACAATATTCTTTGATTTTTGCCATTGAAAAACATGTTTTTCATATACCAGAAATGTTTGAAGCTACTGACTGAATGAAAGGAGCTGGCATCTCACTCTCTTTGAATCTTCTTTATCATGCTAGGATTAGCAGGAAAAAGCAAAAAATTTCAGAATTGCACCTTGCCATGTGGAGATATTACTGTTTGTGCATTTACAATATTCATTGATTTTTGCCATTGAAAAACATGTTTTTCATATACCAGAAATGTTTGAAGCTACTGACTGAATGAAAGGAGCTGGCATCTCACTCTCTTTGAATCTTCTTTATCATGCTAGGATTAACAGGAAAAAGCTAAAAATTTCAGAATTGCACCGTGCAATGTGGAGATATTACTGTTTGTGCATTTACAATATTCATTGATTTTTGCCATTGAAAAACATGTTTTTCATATACCAGAAATGTTTGAAGCTACTGACTGAATGAAAGGAGCTGGCATCTCACTCTCTTTGAATCTTCTTTATCATGCTAGGATTAACAGGAAAAAGCTAAAAATTTCAGAATTGCACCGTGCAATGTGGAGATATTACTGTTTGTGCATTTACAATATTCATTGATTTTTGCCATTGAAAAACATGTTTTTCATATACCAGAAATGTTTGAAGCTACTGACTGAATGAAAGGAGCTGGCATCTCACTCTCTTTGAATCTTCTTTATCATGCTAGGATTAGCAGGAAAAAGCAAAAAATTTCAGAATTGCACCTTGCAATGCGGAGATATTACTGTTTGTGCATTTACAATATTCATTGATTTTTGCCATTGAAAAACATGTTTTTCATATACCAGAAATGTTTGAAGCTACTGATTGAATGAAAGGAGCTGGCATCTCACTCTCTTTGAATCTTCTTTATCATGCTAGGATTAACAGGAAAAAGCAAAAAATTTCAGAATTGCACCTTGCAATGTGGAGATATTACTGTTTGTGCATTTACAATATTCATTGATTTTTGCCATTGAAAAACGTTTTTCATATACCAGAAATGTTTGAAGCTACTGACTGAATGAAAGGAGCTGGCATCTCACTCTCTTTGAATCTTCTTTATCATGCTAGGATTAACAGGAAAAAGCAAAAAATTTCAGAATTGCACCTTGCAATGTGGAGATATTACTGTTTGTGCATTTACAATATTCATTGATTTTTGCCATTGAAAAACATGTTTTTCATATACCAGAAATGTTTGAAGCTACTGACTGAATGAAAGGAGCTGGCATCTCACTCTCTTTGAATCTTCTTTATCATGCTAGGATTAACAGGAAAAAGCAAAAAATTTCAGAATTGCACCTTGCAATGTGGAGATATTACTGTTTGTGCATTTACAATATTCATTGATTTTTGCCATTGAAAAACATGTTTTTCATATACCAGAAATGTTTGAAGCTACTGACTGAATGAAAGGAGCTGGCATCTCACTCTCTTTGAATCTTCTTTATCATGCTAGGATTAACAGGAAAAAGCAAAAAATTTCAGAATTGCACCTTGCAATGTGGAGATATTACTGTTTGTGCATTTACAATATTCATTGATTTTTGCCATTGAAAAACGTTTTTCATATACCAGAAATGTTTGAAGCTACTGACTGAATGAAAGGAGCTGGCATCTCACTCTCTTTGAATCTTCTTTATCATGCTAGGATTAACAGGAAAAAGCTAAAAATTTCAGAATTGCACCGTGCAATGTGGAGATATTACTGTTTGTGCATTTACAATATTCATTGATTTTTGCCATTGAAAAACATGTTTTTCATATACCAGAAATGTTTGAAGCTACTGACTGAATGAAAGGAGCTGGCATCTCACTCTCTTTGAATCTTCTTTATCATGCTAGGATTAGCAGGAAAAAGCAAAAAATTTCAGAATTGCACCTTGCAATGTGGAGATATTACTGTTTGTGCATTTACAATATTCATTGATTTTTGCCATTGAAAAACATGTTTTTCATATACCAGAAATGTTTGAAGCTACTGACTGAATGAAAGGAGCTGGCATCTCACTCTCTTTGAATCTTCTTTATCATGCTAGGATTAACAGGAAAAAGCTAAAAATTTCAGAATTGCACCGTGCAATGTGGAGATATTACTGTTTGTGCATTTACAATATTCATTGATTTTTGCCATTGAAAAACGTTTTTCATATACCAGAAATGTTTGAAGCTACTGACTGAATGAAAAGAGCTGGCATCTCACTCTCTTTGAATCTTCTTTATCATGCTAGGATTAGCAGGAAAAAGCAAAAAATTTCAGAATTGCACCTTGCAATGTGGAGATATTACTGTTTGTGCATTTACAATATTCATTGATTTTTGCCATTGAAAAACGTTTTTCATATACCAGAAATGTTTGAAGCTACTGACTGAATGAAAGGAGCTGGCATCTCACTCTCTTTGAATCTTCTTTATCATGCTAGGATTAACAGGAAAAAGCAAAAATTTCAGAATTGCACCTTGCAATGTGGAGATATTACTGTTTGTGCATTTACAATATTCATTGATTTTTGCCATTGAAAAACATGTTTTTCATATACCAGAAATGTTTGAAGCTACTGACTGAATGAAAGGAGCTGGCATCTCACTCTCTTTGAATCTTCTTTATCATGCTAGGATTAACAGGAAAAAGCTACAAATTTCAGAATTGCACTGTGCAATGTGGAGATATTACTGTTTGTGCATTTACAATATTCTTTGATTTTTGCCATTGAAAAACATGTTTTTCATATACCAGAAATGTTTGAAGCTACTGACTGAATGAAAGGAGCTGGCATCTCACTCTCTTTGAATCTTCTTTATCATGCTAGGATTAGCAGGAAAAAGCAAAAAATTTCAGAATTGCACCTTGCCATGTGGAGATATTACTGTTTGTGCATTTACAATATTCATTGATTTTTGCCATTGAAAAACATGTTTTTCATATACCAGAAATGTTTGAAGCTACTGACTGAATGAAAGGAGCTGGCATCTCACTCTCTTTGAATCTTCTTTATCATGCTAGGATTAGCAGGACAAAGCAAAAAATTTCAGAATTGCACCTTGCAATGTGGAGATATTACTGTTTGTGCATTTACAATATTCATTGATTTTTGCCATTGAAAAACATGTTTTTCATATACCAGAAATGTTTGAAGCTACTGACTGAATGAAAGGAGCTGGCATCTCACTCTCTTTGAATCTTCTTTATCATGCTAGGATTAGCAGGAAAAAGCAAAAAATTTCAGAATTGCACCTTGCAATGTGGAGATATTACTGTTTGTGCATTTACAATATTCATTGATTTTTGCCATTGAAAAACATGTTTTTCATATACCAGAAATGTTTGAAGCTACTGACTGAATGAAAGGAGCTGGCATCTCACTCTCTTTGAATCTTCTTTATCATGCTAGGATTAGTAGGAAAAAGCTAAAAATTTCAGAATTGCACCGTGCAATGTGGAGATATTACTGTTTGTGCATTTACAATATTCATTGATTTTTGCCATTGAAAAACGTTTTTCATATACCAGAAATGTTTGAAGCTACTGACTGAATGAAAGGAGCTGGCATCTCACTCTCTTTGAATCTTCTTTATCATGCTAGGATTAGCAGGAAAAAGCAAAAAATTTCAGAATTGCACCTTGCAATGCGGAGATATTACTGTTTGTGCATTTACAATATTCATTGATTTTTGCCATTGAAAAACATGTTTTTCATATACCAGAAATGTTTGAAGCTACTGATTGAATGAAAGGAGCTGGCATCTCACTCTCTTTGAATCTTCTTTATCATGCTAGGATTAACAGGAAAAAGCAAAAAATTTCAGAATTGCACCTTGCAATGTGGAGATATTACTGTTTGTGCATTTACAATATTCATTGATTTTTGCCATTGAAAAACGTTTTTCATATACCAGAAATGTTTGAAGCTACTGACTGAATGAAAGGAGCTGGCATCTCACTCTCTTTGAATCTTCTTTATCATGCTAGGATTAACAGGAAAAAGCAAAAAATTTCAGAATTGCACCTTGCAATGTGGAGATATTACTGTTTGTGCATTTACAATATTCATTGATTTTTGCCATTGAAAAACATGTTTTTCATATACCAGAAATGTTTGAAGCTACTGACTGAATGAAAGGAGCTGGCATCTCACTCTCTTTGAATCTTCTTTATCATGCTAGGATTAACAGGAAAAAAGCAAAAAATTTCAGAATTGCACCTTGCAATGTGGAGATATTACTGTTTGTGCATTTACAATATTCATTGATTTTTGCCATTGAAAAACATGTTTTTCATATACCAGAAATGTTTGAAGCTACTGACTGAATGAAAGGAGCTGGCATCTCACTCCTCTTTGAATCTTCTTTATCATGCTAGGATTAACAGGAAAAAGCAAAAAATTTCAGAATTGCACCTTGCAATGTGGAGATATTACTGTTTGTGCATTTACAATATTCATTGATTTTTGCCATTGAAAAACGTTTTTCATATACCAGAAATGTTTGAAGCTACTGACTGAATGAAAGGAGCTGGCATCTCACTCTCTTTGAATCTTCTTTATCATGCTAGGATTAACAGGAAAAAGCTAAAAATTTCAGAATTGCACCGTGCAATGTGGAGATATTACTGTTTGTGCATTTACAATATTCATTGATTTTTGCCATTGAAAAACATGTTTTTCATATACCAGAAATGTTTGAAGCTACTGACTGAATGAAAGGAGCTGGCATCTCACTCTCTTTGAATCTTCTTTATCATGCTAGGATTAGCAGGAAAAAGCAAAAAATTTCAGAATTGCACCTTGCAATGTGGAGATATTACTGTTTGTGCATTTACAATATTCATTGATTTTTGCCATTGAAAAACATGTTTTTCATATACCAGAAATGTTTGAAGCTACTGACTGAATGAAAGGAGCTGGCATCTCACTCTCTTTGAATCTTCTTTATCATGCTAGGATTAACAGGAAAAAGCTAAAAATTTCAGAATTGCACCGTGCAATGTGGAGATATTACTGTTTGTGCATTTACAATATTCATTGATTTTTTGCCATTGAAAAACGTTTTTCATATACCAGAAATGTTTGGGGAAGCTACTGAC
>NW_027370575.1:0-35092 GCF_046119375.1 Phyllobates terribilis | reverse complement strand
TTTTTCATATACCAGAAATGTTTGAAGCTACTGACTGAATTGAAAGGAGCTGGCATCTCACTCTCTTTGAATCTTCTTTATCATGCTAGGATTAGCAGGATAAAGCAAAAAATTTCAGAATTGCACCTTGCAATGTGGAGATATTACTGTTTGTGCATTTACAATATTCATTGATTTTTGCCATTGAAAAACATGTTTTTCATATACCAGAAATGTTTGAAGCTACTGACTGAATGAAAGGAGCTGGCATCTCACTCTCTTTGAATCTTCTTTATCATGCTAGGATTAACAGGAAAAAGCAAAAAATTTCAGAATTGCACCTTGCAATGTGGAGATATTACTGTTTGTGCATTTACAATATTCATTGATTTTTGCAATTGAAAAACGTCCAGAAATGTTTGAAGCTACTGACTGAATGAAAGGAGCTGGCATCTCACTCTCTTTGAATCTTCTTTATCATGCTAGGATTAGCAGGAAAAAGCAAAAAATTTCAGAATTGCACCGTGCAATGTGGAGATATTACTGTTTGTGCATTTACAATATTCATTGATTTTTGCCATTGAAAAACATGTTTTTCATATAGCAGAAATGTTTGAAGCTACTGACTGAATGAAAGGAGCTGGCATCTCACTCTCTTTGAATCTTCTTTATCATGCTAGGATTAGCAGGAAAAAGCAAAAAATTTCAGAATTGCACCTTGCAATGTGGAGATATTGCTGTTTGTGCATTTACAATATTCATTGATTTTTGCCATTGAAAAACGTCCAGAAATGTTTGAAGCTACTGACTGAATGAAAGGAGCTGGCATCTCACTCTCTTTGAATCTTCTTTATCATGCTAGGATTAGCAGGAAAAAGCAAAAAATTTCAGAATTGCACCTTGCAATGTGGAGATATTACTGTTTGTGCATTTACAATATTCATTGATTTTTGCCATTGAAAAACATGTTTTTCATATACCAGAAATGTTTGAAGCTACTGACTGAATTAAAGGAGCTGGCATCTCACTCTCTGAATCTTCTTTATCATGCTAGGATTAACAGGAAAAAGCTAAAAATTTCAGAATTGCACCGTGCAATGTGGAGATATTACTGTTTGTGCATTTACAATATTCATTGATTTTTGCCATTGAAAAACATGTTTTTCATATACCAGAAATGTTTGGAGCTACTGACTGAATGAAAGGAGCTGGCATCTCACTCTCTTTGAATCTTCTTTATCATGCTAGGATTAGCAGGAAAAAGCAAAAAATTTCAGAATTGCACCTTGCAATGTGGAGATATTACTGTTTGTGCATTTACAATATTCATTGATTTTTGCCATTGAAAAACATGTTTTTCATATACCAGAAATGTTTGAAGCTACTGACTGAATGAAAGGAGCTGGCATCTCACTCTCTTTGAATCTTCTTTATCATGCTAGGATTAGCAGGAAAAAGCAAAACATTTCAGAATTGCACCTTGCAATGTGGAGATATTACTGTTTGTGCATTTACAATATTCATTGATTTTTGCCATTGAAAAACATGTTTTTCATATACCAGAAATGTTTGAAGCTACTGACTGAATGAAAGGAGCTGGCATCTCACTCTCTTTGAATCTTCTTTATCATGCTAGGATTAGCAGGATAAAGCAAAAAATTTCAGAATTGCACCTTGCAATGTGGAGATATTACTGTTTGTGCATTTACAATATTCATTGATTTTTGCCATTGAAAAACATGTTTTTCATATACCAGAAATGTTTGAAGCTACTGACTGAATGAAAGGAGCTGGCATCTCACTCTCTTTGAATCTTCTTTATCATGCTAGGATTAACAGGAAAAAGCAAAAAATTTCAGAATTGCACCTTGCAATGTGGAGATATTACTGTTTGTGCATTTACAATATTCATTGATTTTTGCCATTGAAAAACGTCCAGAAATGTTTGAAGCTACTGACTGAATGAAAGGAGCTGGCATCTCACTCTCTTTGAATCTTCTTTATCATGCTAGGATTAGCAGGAAAAAGCAAAAAATTTCAGAATTGCACCTTGCAATGTGGAGATATTACTGTTTGTGCATTTACAATATTCATTGATTTTTGCCATTGAAAAACATCATGTTATTCATATACCAGAAATGTTTGAAGCTACTGACTGAATGAAAGGAGCTGGCATCTCACTCTCTTTGAATCTTCTTTATCATGCTAGGATTAACAGGAAAAAGCTAAAAATTTCAGAATTGCACCGTGCAATGTGGAGATATTACTGTTTGTGCATTTACAATATTCATTGATTTTTGCCATTGAAAAACATGTTTTTCATATACCAGAAATGTTTGAAGCTACTGACTGAATGAAAGGAGCTGGCATCTCACTCTCTTTGAATCTTCTTTATCATGCTAGGATTAGCAGGAAAAAGCAAAAAATTTCAGAATTGCACCTTGCAATGTGGAGATATTACTGTTTGTGCATTTACAATATTCATTGATTTTTGCCATTGAAAAACATGTTTTTCATATACCAGAAATGTTTGAAGCTACTGACTGAATGAAAGGAGCTGGCATCTCACTCTCTTTGAATCTTCTTTATCATGCTAGGATTAACAGGAAAAAAGCAAAAAATTTCAGAATTGCACCTTGCAATGTGGAGATATTACTGTTTGTGCATTTACAATATTCATTGATTTTTGCCATTGAAAAACGTCCAGAAATGTTTGAAGCTACTGACTGAATGAAAGGAGCTGGCATCTCACTCTCTTTGAATCTTCTTTATCATGCTAGGATTAGCAGGAAAAAGCAAAAAATTTCCGAATTGCACCTTGCAATGTGGAGATATTACTGTTTGTGCATTTACAATATTCATTGATTTTTGCCATTGAAAAACATGTTTTTCATATACCAGAAATGTTTGAAGCTACTGACTGAATGAAAGGAGCTGGCATCTCACTCTCTTTGAATCTTCTTTATCATGCTAGGATTAGCAGGAAAAAGCAAAAAATTTCAGAATTGCACCTTGCAATGTGGAGATATTACTGTTTGTGCATTTACAATATTCATTGATTTTTGCCATTGAAAAACATGTTTTTCATATACCAGAAATGTTTGAAGCTACTGACTGAATGAAAGGAGCTGGCATCTCACTCTCTTTGAATCTTCTTTATCATGCTAGGATTAACAGGAAAAAGCTAAAAATTTCAGAATTGCACCGTGCAATGTGGAGATATTACTGTTTGTGCATTTACAATATTCATTGATTTTTGCCATTGAAAAACATGTTTTTCATATACCAGAAATGTTTGAAGCTACTGACTGAATGAAAGGAGCTGGCATCTCACTCTCTTTGAATCTTCTTTATCATGCTAGGATTAGCAGGAAAAAGCAAAAAATTTCAGAATTGCACCTTGCAATATGGAGATATTACTGTTTGTGCATTTACAATATTCATTGATTTTTGCCATTGAAAAACGTCCAGAAATGTTTGAAGCTACTGACTGAATGAAAGGAGCTGGCATCTCACTCTCTTTGAATCTTCTTTATCATGCTAGGATTAGCAGGAAAAAGCAAAAAATTTCAGAATTGCACCGTGCAATGTGGAGATATTACTGTTTGTGCATTTACAATATTCATTGATTTTTGCCATTGAAAAACATGTTTTTCATATAGCAGAAATGTTTGAAGCTACTGACTGAATGAAAGGAGCTGGCATCTCACTCTCTTTGAATCTTCTTTATCATGCTAGGATTAGCAGGAAAAAGCAAAAAATTTCAGAATTGCACCTTGCAATGTGGAGATATTGCTGTTTGTGCATTTACAATATTCATTGATTTTTGCCATTGAAAAACGTCCAGAAATGTTTGAAGCTACTGACTGAATGAAAGGAGCTGGCATCTCACTCTCTTTGAATCTTCTTTATCATGCTAGGATTAGCAGGAAAAAGCAAAAAATTTCAGAATTGCACCTTGCAATGTGGAGATATTACTGTTTGTGCATTTACAATATTCATTGATTTTTGCCATTGAAAAACATGTTTTTCATATACCAGAAATGTTTGAAGCTACTGACTGAATTAAAGGAGCTGGCATCTCACTCTCTGAATCTTCTTTATCATGCTAGGATTAACAGGAAAAAGCTAAAAATTTCAGAATTGCACCGTGCAATGTGGAGATATTACTGTTTGTGCATTTACAATATTCATTGATTTTTGCCATTGAAAAACATGTTTTTCATATACCAGAAATGTTTGGAGCTACTGACTGAATGAAAGGAGCTGGCATCTCACTCTCTTTGAATCTTCTTTATCATGCTAGGATTAGCAGGAAAAAGCAAAAAATTTCAGAATTGCACCTTGCAATGTGGAGATATTACTGTTTGTGCATTTACAATATTCATTGATTTTTGCCATTGAAAAACATGTTTTTCATATACCAGAAATGTTTGAAGCTACTGACTGAATGAAAGGAGCTGGCATCTCACTCTCTTTGAATCTTCTTTATCATGCTAGGATTAACAGGAAAAAGCTAAAAATTTCAGAATTGCACCGTGCAATGTGGAGATATTACTGTTTGTGCATTTACAATATTCATTGATTTTTGCCATTGAAAAACATGTTTTTCATATACCAGAAATGTTTGAAGCTACTGACTGAATGAAAGGAGCTGGCATCTCACTCTCTTTGAATCTTCTTTATCATGCTAGGATTAGCATGAAAAAGCAAAAAATTTCAGAATTGCACCTTGCAATGTGGAGATATTACTGTTTGTGCATTTACAATATTCATTGATTTTTGCCATTGAAAAACATGTTTTTCATATACCAGAAATGTTTGAAGCTACTGACTGAATGAAAGGAGCTGGCATCTCACTCTCTTTGAATCTTCTTTATCATGCTAGGATTAGCAGGATAAAGCAAAAAATTTCAGAATTGCACCTTGCAATGTGGAGATATTACTGTTTGTGCATTTACAATATTCATTGATTTTTGCCATTGAAAAACATGTTTTTCATATACCAGAAATGTTTGAAGCTACTGACTGAATGAAAGGAGCTGGCATCTCACTCTCTTTGAATCTTCTTTATCATGCTAGGATTAACAGGAAAAAGCAAAAAATTTCAGAATTGCACCTTGCAATGTGGAGATATTACTGTTTGTGCATTTACAATATTCATTGATTTTTGCCATTGAAAAACGTTTTTTCATATCCAGAAATGTTTGAAGCTACTGACTGAATGAAAGGAGCTGGCATCTCACTCTCTTTGAATCTTCTTTATCATGCTAGGATTAGCAGGAAAAAGCAAAAAATTTCAGAATTGCACCTTGCAATGTGGAGATATTACTGTTTGTGCATTTACAATATTCATTGATTTTTGCCATTGAAAAACATCATGTTATTCATATACCAGAAATGTTTGAAGCTACTGACTGAATGAAAGGAGCTGGCATCTCACTCTCTTTGAATCTTCTTTATCATGCTAGGATTAACAGGAAAAAGCTAAAAATTTCAGAATTGCACCGTGCAATGTGGAGATATTACTGTTTGTGCATTTACAATATTCATTGATTTTTGCCATTGAAAAACATGTTTTTCATATACCAGAAATGTTTGAAGCTACTGACTGAATGAAAGGAGCTGGCATCTCACTCTCTTTGAATCTTCTTTATCATGCTAGGATTAGCAGGAAAAAGCAAAAAATTTCAGAATTGCACCTTGCAATGTGGAGATATTACTGTTTGTGCATTTACAATATTCATTGATTTTTGCCATTGAAAAACATGTTTTTCATATACCAGAAATGTTTGAAGCTACTGACTGAATGAAAGGAGCTGGCATCTCACTCTCTTTGAATCTTCTTTATCATGCTAGGATTAGCAGGATAAAGCAAAAAATTTCAGAATTGCACCTTGCAATGTGGAGATATTACTGTTTGTGCATTTACAATATTCATTGATTTTTGCCATTGAAAAACATGTTTTTCATATACCAGAAATGTTTGAAGCTACTGACTGAATGAAAGGAGCTGGCATCTCACTCTCTTTGAATCTTCTTTATCATGCTAGGATTAACAGGAAAAAGCAAAAAATTTCAGAATTGCACCTTGCAATGTGGAGATATTACTGTTTGTGCATTTACAATATTCATTGATTTTTGCAATTGAAAAACGTCCCAGAAATGTTTGAAGCTACTGACTGAATGAAAGGAGCTGGCATCTCACTCTCTTTGAATCTTCTTTATCATGCTAGGATTAGCAGGAAAAAGCAAAAAATTTCAGAATTGCACCTTGCAATGTGGAGATATTACTGTTTGTGCATTTACAATATTCATTGATTTTTGCCATTGAAAAACATCATGTTATTCATATACCAGAAATGTTTGAAGCTACTGACTGAATGAAAGGAGCTGGCATCTCACTCTCTTTGAATCTTCTTTATCATGCTAGGATTAGCAGGAAAAAGCAAAAAATTTCAGAATTGCACCTTGCAATGTGGAGATATTACTGTTTGTGCATTTACAATATTCATTGATTTTTGCCATTGAAAAACATGTTTTTCATATACCAGAAATGTTTGAAGCTACTGACTGAATGAAAGGAGCTGGCATCTCACTCTTTGAATCTTCTTTATCATGCTAGGATTAGCAGGAAAAAGCAAACAATTTCAGAATTGCACCTTGCAATGTGGAGATATTACTGTTTGTGCATTTACAATATTCATTGATTTTTGCCATTGAAAAACATGTTTTTCATATACCAGAAATGTTTGAAGCTACTGACTGAATGAAAGGAGCTGGCATCTCACTCTCTTTGAATCTTCTTTATCATGCTAGGATTAGCAGGAAAAAGCAAAAAATTTCAGAATTGCACCTTGCAATGTGGAGATATTACTGTTTGTGCATTTACAATATTCATTGATTTTTGCCATTGAAAAGCATGTTTTTCATATACCAGAAATGTTTGAAGCTACTGACTGAATGAAAGGAGCTGGCATCTCACTCTCTTTGAATCTTCTTTATCATGCTAGGATTAACAGGAAAAAGCAAAAAATTTCAGAATTGCACCTTGCAATGTGGAGATATTACTGTTTGTGCATTTACAATATTCATTGATTTTTGCCATTGAAAAACATGTTTTTCATATACCAGAAATGTTTGAAGCTACTGACTGAATGAAAGGAGCTGGCATCTCACTCTCTTTGAATCTTCTTTATCATGCTAGGATTAACAGGAAAAAGCAAAAAATTTCAGAATTGCACCTTGCAATGTGGAGATATTACTGTTTGTGCATTTACAATATTCATTGATTTTTGCCATTGAAAAACGTCCAGAAATGTTTGAAGCTACTGACTGAATGAAAGGAGCTGGCATCTCACTCTCTTTGAATCTTCTTTATCATGCTAGGATTAACAGGAAAAAGCTAAAAAATTCAGAATTGCACCGTGCAATGTGGAGATATTACTGTTTGTGCATTTACAATATTCATTGATTTTTGCCATTGAAAAACATGTTTTTCATATACCAGAAATGTTTGAAGCTACTGACTGAATGAAAGGAGCTGGCATCTCACTCTCTTTGAATCTTCTTTATCATGCTAGGATTAGCAGGAAAAAGCAAAAAATTTCAGAATTGCACCTTGCAATGTGGAGATATTACTGTTTGTGCATTTACAATATTCATTGATTTTTGCCATTGAAAAACATGTTTTTCATATACCAGAAATGTTTGAAGCTACTGACTGAATGAAAGGAGCTGGCATCTCACTCTCTTTGAATCTTCTTTATTATGCTAGGATTAACAGGAAAAAGCAAAAAATTTCAGAATTGCACCTTGCAATGTGGAGATATTACTGTTTGTGCATTTACAATATTCATTGATTTTTGCCATTGAAAAACATGTTTTTCATATACCAGAAATGTTTGAAGCTACTGACTGAATGAAAGGAGCTGGCATCTCACTCTCTTTGAATCTTCTTTATCATGCTAGGATTAACAGGAAAAAGCTAAAAATTTCAGAATTGCACCGTGCAATGTGGAGATATTACTGTTTGTGCATTTACAATATTCATTGATTTTTGCCATTGAAAAACATGTTTTTCATATACCAGAAATGTTTGAAGCTACTGACTGAATGAAAGGAGCTGGCATCTCACTCTCTTTGAATCTTCTTTATCATGCTAGGATTAGCAGGAAAAAGCAAAAAATTTCAGAATTGCACCTTGCAATGTGGAGATATTACTGTTTGTGCATTTACAATATTCATTGATTTTTGCCATTGAAAAACATGTTTTTCATATACCAGAAATGTTTGAAGCTACTGACTGAATGAAAGGAGCTGGCATCTCACTCTCTTTGAATCTTCTTTATCATGCTAGGATTAACAGGAAAAAGCTAAAAATTTCAGAATTGCACCGTGCAATGTGGAGATATTACTGTTTGTGCATTTACAATATTCATTGATTTTTGCCATTGAAAAACATGTTTTTCATATACCAGAAATGTTTGAAGCTACTGACTGAATGAAAGGAGCTGGCATCTCACTCTCTTTGAATCTTCTTTATCATGCTAGGATTAGCAGGAAAAAGCAAAAAATTTCAGAATTGCACCTTGCAATGTGGAGATATTACTGTTTGTGCATTTACAATATTCATTGATTTTTGCCATTGAAAAACATGTTTTTCATATACCAGAAATGTTTGAAGCTACTGACTGAATGAAAGGAGCTGGCATCTCACTCTCTTTGAATCTTCTTTATCATGCTAGGATTAACAGGAAAAAGCAAAAAATTTCAGAATTGCACCTTGCAATGTGGAGATATTACTGTTTGTGCATTTACAATATTCATTGATTTTTGCCATTGAAAAACATGTTTTTCATATACCAGAAATGTTTGAAGCTACTGACTGAATGAAAGGAGCTGGCATCTCACTCTCTTTGAATCTTCTTTATCATGCTAGGATTAACAGGAAAAAGCTAAAAATTTCAGAATTGCACCGTGCAATGTGGAGATATTACTGTTTGTGCATTTACAATATTCATTGATTTTTGCCATTGAAAAACATGTTTTTCATATACCAGAAATGTTTGAAGCTACTGACTGAATGAAAGGAGCTGGCATCTCACTCTCTTTGAATCTTCTTTATCATGCTAGGATTAGCAGGAAAAAGCAAAAAATTTCAGAATTGCACCTTGCAATGTGGAGATATTACTGTTTGTGCATTTACAATATTCATTGATTTTTGCCATTGAAAAACATGTTTTTCATATACCAGAAATGTTTGAAGCTACTGACTGAATGAAAGGAGCTGGCATCTCACTCTCTTTGAATCTTCTTTATCATGCTAGGATTAACAGGAAAAAGCTAAAAATTTCAGAATTGCACCGTGCAATGTGGAGATATTACTGTTTGTGCATTTACAATATTCATTGATTTTTGCCATTGAAAAACATGTTTTTCATATACCAGAAATGTTTGAAGCTACTGACTGAATGAAAGGAGCTGGCATCTCACTCTCTTTGAATCTTCTTTATCATGCTATGATTAGCAGGAAAAAGCAAAAAATTTCAGAATTGCACCTTGCAATGTGGAGATATTACTGTTTGTGCATTTACAATATTCATTGATTTCTGCCATTGAAAAACATGTTTTTCATATACCAGAAATGTTTGAAGCTACTGACTGAATGAAAGGAGCTGGCATCTCACTCTCTTTGAATCTTCTTTATCATGCTAGGATTAACAGGAAAAAGCTAAAAATTTCAGAATTGCACCGTGCAATGTGGAGATATTACTGTTTGTGCATTTACAATATTCATTGATTTTTGCCATTGAAAAACATGTTTTTCATATACCAGAAATGTTTGAAGCTACTGACTGAATGAAAGGAGCTGGCATCTCACTCTCTTTGAATCTTCTTTATCATGCTAGGATTAGCAGGAAAAAGCAAAAAATTTCAGAATTGCACCTTGCAATATGGAGATATTACTGTTTGTGCATTTACAATATTCATTGATTTTTGCCATTGAAAAACGTCCAGAAATGTTTGAAGCTACTGACTGAATGAAAGGAGCTGGCATCTCACTCTCTTTGAATCTTTATCATGCTAGGATTAGCAGGAAAAAGCAAAAAATTTCAGAATTGCACCGTGCAATGTGGAGATATTACTGTTTGTGCATTTACAATATTCATTGATTTTTGCCATTGAAAAACATGTTTTTCATATACCAGAAATGTTTGAAGCTACTGACTGAATGAAAGGAGCTGGCATCTCACTCTCTTTGAATCTTCTTTATCATGCTAGGATTAGCAGGAAAAAGCAAAAAATTTCAGAATTGCACCTTGCAATGTGGAGATATTACTGTTTGTGCATTTACAATATTCATTGATTTTTGCCATTGAAAAACGTCCAGAAATGTTTGAAGCTACTGACTGAATGAAAGGAGCTGGCATCTCACTCTCTTTGAATCTTCTTTATCATGCTAGGATTAGCAGGAAAAAGCAAAAAATTTCAGAATTGCACCTTGCAATGTGGAGATATTACTGTTTGTGCATTTACAATATTCATTGATTTTTGCCATTGAAAAACATGTTTTTCATATACCAGAAATGTTTGAAGCTACTGACTGAATGAAAGGAGCTGGCATCTCACTCTCTGAATCTTCTTTATCATGCTAGGATTAACAGGAAAAAGCTAAAAATTTCAGAATTGCACCGTGCAATGTGGAGATATTACTGTTTGTGCATTTACAATATTCATTGATTTTTGCCATTGAAAAACATGTTTTTCATATACCAGAAATGTTTGGAGCTACTGACTGAATGAAAGGAGCTGGCATCTCACTCTCTTTGAATCTTCTTTATCATGCTAGGATTAGCAGGAAAAAGCAAAAAATTTCAGAATTGCACCTTGCAATGTGGAGATATTACTGTTTGTGCATTTACAATATTCATTGATTTTTGCCATTGAAAAACATGTTTTTCATATACCAGAAATGTTTGAAGCTACTGACTGAATGAAAGGAGCTGGCATCTCACTCTCTTTGAATCTTCTTTATCATGCTAGGATTAACAGGAAAAAGCTAAAAATTTCAGAATTGCACCGTGCAATGTGGAGATATTACTGTTTGTGCATTTACAATATTCATTGATTTTTGCCATTGAAAAACATGTTTTTCATATACCAGAAATGTTTGAAGCTACTGACTGAATGAAAGGAGCTGGCATCTCACTCTCTTTGAATCTTCTTTATCATGCTAGGATTAGCAGGAAAAAGCAAAAAATTTCAGAATTGCACCTTGCAATGTGGAGATATTACTGTTTGTGCATTTACAATATTCATTGATTTTTGCCATTGAAAAACATGTTTTTCATATACCAGAAATGTTTGAAGCTACTGACTGAATGAAAGGAGCTGGCATCTCACTCTCTTTGAATCTTCTTTATCATGCTAGGATTAGCAGGATAAAGCAAAAAATTTCAGAATTGCACCTTGCAATGTGGAGATATTACTGTTTGTGCATTTACAATATTCATTGATTTTTGCCATTGAAAAACATGTTTTTCATATACCAGAAATGTTTGAAGCTACTGACTGAATGAAAGGAGCTGGCATCTCACTCTCTTTGAATCTTCTTTATCATGCTAGGATTAACAGGAAAAAGCAAAAAATTTCAGAATTGCACCTTGCAATGTGGAGATATTACTGTTTGTGCATTTACAATATTCATTGATTTTTGCCATTGAAAAACGTCCAGAAATGTTTGAAGCTACTGACTGAATGAAAGGAGCTGGCATCTCACTCTCTTTGAATCTTCTTTATCATGCTAGGATTAGCAGGAAAAAGCAAAAAATTTCAGAATTGCACCTTGCAATGTGGAGATATTACTGTTTGTGCATTTACAATATTCATTGATTTTTGCCATTGAAAAACATCATGTTATTCATATACCAGAAATGTTTGAAGCTACTGACTGAATGAAAGGAGCTGGCATCTCACTCTCTTTGAATCTTCTTTATCATGCTAGGATTAGCAGGAAAAAGCAAAAAATTTCCGAATTGCACCTTGCAATGTGGAGATATTACTGTTTGTGCATTTACAATATTCATTGATTTTTGCCATTGAAAAACATGTTTTTCATATACCAGAAATGTTTGAAGCTACTGACTGAATGAAAGGAGCTGGCATCTCACTCTCTTTGAATCTTCTTTATCATGCTAGGATTAGCAGGAAAAAGCAAAAAATTTCAGAATTGCACCTTGCAATGTGGAGATATTACTGTTTGTGCATTTACAATATTCATTGATTTTTGCCATTGAAAAACATGTTTTTCATATACCAGAAATGTTTGAAGCTACTGACTGAATGAAAGGAGCTGGCATCTCACTCTCTTTGAATCTTCTTTATCATGCTAGGATTAGCAGGAAAAAGCAAAAAATTTCAGAATTGCACCTTGCAATGTGGAGATATTACTGTTTGTGCATTTACAATATTCATTGATTTTTGCCATTGAAAAACATGTTTTTCATATACGAGAAATGTTTGAAGCTACTGACTGAATGAAAGGAGCTGGCATCTCACTCTCTATGAATCTTCTTTATCATGCTAGGATTAACAGGAAAAAGCTAAAAATTTCAGAATTGCACCGTGCAATGTGGAGATATTACTGTTTGTGCATTTACAATATTCATTGATTTTTGCCATTGAAAAACATGTTTTTCATATACCAGAAATGTTTGAAGCTACTGACTGAATGAAAGGAGCTGGCATCTCACTCTCTTTGAATCTTCTTTATCATGCTAGGATTAGCAGGAAAAAGCAAAAAATTTCAGAATTGCACCTTGCAATGTGGAGATATTACTGTTTGTGCATTTACAATATTCATTGATTTTTGCCATTGAAAAACATGTTTTTCATATACCAGAAATGTTTGAAGCTACTGACTGAATGAAAGGAGCTGGCATCTCACTCTCTTTGAATCTTCTTTATCATGCTAGGATTAACAGGAAAAAGCAAAAAATTTCAGAATTGCACCTTGCAATGTGGAGATATTACTGTTTGTGTATTTACAATATTCATTGATTTTTGCCATTGAAAAACATGTTTTTCATATACCAGAAATGTTTGAAGCTACTGACTGAATGAAAGGAGCTGGCATCTCACTCTCTTTGAATCTTCTTTATCATGCTAGGATTAACAGGAAAAAGCTAAAAATTTCAGAATTGCACCGTGCAATGTGGAGATATTACTGTTTGTGCATTTACAATATTCATTGATTTTTGCCATTGAAAAACATGTTTTTCATATACCAGAAATGTTTGAAGCTACTGACTGAATGAAAGGAGCTGGCATCTCACTCTCTTTGAATCTTCTTTATCATGCTAGGATTAGCAGGAAAAAGCAAAAAATTTCAGAATTGCACCTTGCAATGTGGAGATATTACTGTTTGTGCATTTACAATATTCATTGATTTTTGCCATTGAAAAACATGTTTTTCATATACCAGAAATGTTTGAAGCTACTGACTGAATGAAAGGAGCTGGCATCTCACTCTCTTTGAATCTTCTTTATCATGCTAGGATTAACAGGAAAAAGCTAAAAATTTCAGAATTGCACCGTGCAATGTGGAGATATTACTGTTTTGTGCATTTACAATATTCATTGATTTTTGCCATTGAAAAACATGTTTTTCATATACCAGAAATGTTTGAAGCTACTGACTGAATGAAAGGAGCTGGCATCTCACTCTCTTTGAATCTTCTTTATCATGCTAGGATTAGCAGGAAAAAGCAAAAAATTTCAGAATTGCACCTTGCAATGTGGAGATATTACTGTTTGTGCATTTACAATATTCATTGATTTTTGCCATTGAAAAACATGTTTTTCATATACCAGAAATGTTTGAAGCTACTGACTGAATGAAAGGAGCTGGCATCTCACTCTCTTTGAATCTTCTTTATCATGCTAGGATTAACAGGAAAAAGCTAAAAATTTCAGAATTGCACCGTGCAATGTGGAGATATTACTGTTTGTGCATTTACAATATTCATTGATTTTTGCCATTGAAAAACATGTTTTTCATATACCAGAAATGTTTGAAGCTACTGACTGAATGAAAGGAGCTGGCATCTCACTCTCTTTGAATCTTCCTTATCATGCTAGGATTAGCAGGAAAAAGCAAAAAATTTCAGAATTGCACCTTGCAATGTGGAGATATTACTGTTTGTGCATTTACAATATTCATTGATTTTTGCCATTGAAAAACATGTTTTTCATATACCAGAAATGTTTGAAGCTACTGACTGAATGAAAGGAGCTGGCATCTCACTCTCTTTGAATCTTCTTTATCATGCTAGGATTAACAGGAAAAAGCAAAAAATTTCAGAATTGCACCTTGCAATGTGGAGATATTACTGTTTGTGCATTTACAATATTCATTGATTTTTGCCATTGAAAAACATGTTTTTCATATACCAGAAATGTTTGAAGCTACTGACTGAATGAAAGGAGCTGGCATCTCACTCTCTTTGAATCTTCTTTATCATGCTAGGATTAACAGGAAAAAGCTAAAAATTTCAGAATTGCACCTTGCAATGTGGAGATATTACTGTTTGTGCATTTACAATATTCATTGATTTTTGCCATTGAAAAACATGTTTTTCATATACCAGAAATGTTTGAAGCTACTGACTGAATGAAAGGAGCTGGCATCTCACTCTCTTTGAATCTTCTTTATCATGCTAGGATTAGCAGGAAAAAGCAAAAAATTTCAGAATTGCACCGTGCAATGTGGAGATATTACTGTTTGTGCATTTACAATATTCATTGATTTTTGCCATTGAAAAACATGTTTTTCATATACCAGAAATGTTTGAAGCTACTGACTGAATGAAAGGAGCTGGCATCTCACTCTCTTTGAATCTTCTTTATCATGCTAGGATTAGCAGGAAAAAGCAAAAAATTTCAGAATTGCACCTTGCAATGTGGAGATATTACTGTTTGTGCATTTACAATATTCATTGATTTTTGCCATTGAAAAACGTCCAGAAATGTTTGAAGCTACTGACTGAATGAAAGGAGCTGGCATCTCACTCTCTTTGAATCTTCTTTATCATGCTAGGATTAGCAGGAAAAAGCAAAAAATTTCAGAATTGCACCTTGCAATGTGGAGATATTACTGTTTGTGCATTTACAATATTCATTGATTTTTGCCATTGAAAAACATGTTTTTCATATACCAGAAATGTTTGAAGCTACTGACTGAATGAAAGGAGCTGGCATCTCACTCTCTGAATCTTCTTTATCATGCTAGGATTAACAGGAAAAAGCTAAAAATTTCAGAATTGCACCGTGCAATGTGGAGATATTACTGTTTGTGCATTTACAATATTCATTGATTTTTGCCATTGAAAAACATGTTTTTCATATACCAGAAATGTTTGGAGCTACTGACTGAATGAAAGGAGCTGGCATCTCACTCTCTTTGAATCTTCTTTATCATGCTAGGATTAGCAGGAAAAAGCAAAAAATTTCAGAATTGCACCTTGCAATGTGGAGATATTACTGTTTGTGCATTTACAATATTCATTGATTTTTGCCATTGAAAAACATGTTTTTCATATACCAGAAATGTTTGAAGCTACTGACTGAATGAAAGGAGCTGGCATCTCACTCTCTTTGAATCTTCTTTATCATGCTAGGATTAACAGGAAAAAGCTAAAAATTTCAGAATTGCACCGTGCAATGTGGAGATATTACTGTTTGTGCATTTACAATATTCATTGATTTTTGCCATTGAAAAACATGTTTTTCATATACCAGAAATGTTTGAAGCTACTGACTGAATGAAAGGAGCTGGCATCTCACTCTCTTTGAATCTTCTTTATCATGCTAGGATTAGCAGGAAAAAGCAAAAAATTTCAGAATTGCACCTTGCAATGTGGAGATATTACTGTTTGTGCATTTACAATATTCATTGATTTTTGCCATTGAAAAACATGTTTTTCATATACCAGAAATGTTTGAAGCTACTGACTGAATGAAAGGAGCTGGCATCTCACTCTCTTTGAATCTTCTTTATCATGCTAGGATTAGCAGGATAAAGCAAAAAATTTCAGAATTGCACCTTGCAATGTGGAGATATTACTGTTTGTGCATTTACAATATTCATTGATTTTTGCCATTGAAAAACATGTTTTTCATATACCAGAAATGTTTGAAGCTACTGACTGAATGAAAGGAGCTGGCATCTCACTCTCTTTGAATCTTCTTTATCATGCTAGGATTAACAGGAAAAAGCAAAAAATTTCAGAATTGCACCTTGCAATGTGGAGATATTACTGTTTGTGCATTTACAATATTCATTGATTTTTGCCATTGAAAAACGTCCAGAAATGTTTGAAGCTACTGACTGAATGAAAGGAGCTGGCATCTCACTCTCTTTGAATCTTCTTTATCATGCTAGGATTAGCAGGAAAAAGCAAAAAATTTCAGAATTGCACCTTGCAATGTGGAGATATTACTGTTTGTGCATTTACAATATTCATTGATTTTTGCCATTGAAAAACATCATGTTATTCATATACCAGAAATGTTTGAAGCTACTGACTGAATGAAAGGAGCTGGCATCTCACTCTCTTTGAATCTTCTTTATCATGCTAGGATTAGCAGGAAAAAGCAAAAAATTTCCGAATTGCACCTTGCAATGTGGAGATATTACTGTTTGTGCATTTACAATATTCATTGATTTTTGCCATTGAAAAACATGTTTTTCATATACCAGAAATGTTTGAAGCTACTGACTGAATGAAAGGAGCTGGCATCTCACTCTCTTTGAATCTTCTTTATCATGCTAGGATTAGCAGGAAAAAGCAAAAAATTTCAGAATTGCACCTTGCAATGTGGAGATATTACTGTTTGTGCATTTACAATATTCATTGATTTTTGCCATTGAAAAACATGTTTTTCATATACCAGAAATGTTTGAAGCTACTGACTGAATGAAAGGAGCTGGCATCTCACTCTCTTTGAATCTTCTTTATCATGCTAGGATTAGCAGGAAAAAGCAAAAAATTTCAGAATTGCACCGTGCAATGTGGAGATATTACTGTTTGTGCATTTACAATATTCATTGATTTTTGCCATTGAAAAACATGTTTTTCATATACCAGAAATGTTTGAAGCTACTGACTGAATGAAAGGAGCTGGCATCTCACTCTCTTTGAATCTTCTTTATCATGCTAGGATTAGCAGGAAAAAGCAAAAAATTTCAGAATTGCACCTTGCAATGTGGAGATATTACTGTTTGTGCATTTACAATATTCATTGATTTTTGCCATTGAAAAACGTCCAGAAATGTTTGAAGCTACTGACTGAATGAAAGGAGCTGGCATCTCACTCTCTTTGAATCTTCTTTATCATGCTAGGATTAGCAGGAAAAAGCAAAAAATTTCAGAATTGCACCTTGCAATGTGGAGATATTACTGTTTGTGCATTTACAATATTCATTGATTTTTGCCATTGAAAAACATGTTTTTCATATACCAGAAATGTTTGAAGCTACTGACTGAATGAAAGGAGCTGGCATCTCACTCTCTGAATCTTCTTTATCATGCTAGGATTAACAGGAAAAAAGCTAAAAATTTCAGAATTGCACCGTGCAATGTGGAGATATTACTGTTTGTGCATTTACAATATTCATTGATTTTTGCCATTGAAAAACATGTTTTTCATATACCAGAAATGTTTGGAGCTACTGACTGAATGAAAGGAGCTGGCATCTCACTCTCTTTGAATCTTCTTTATCATGCTAGGATTAGCAGGAAAAAGCAAAAAATTTCAGAATTGCACCTTGCAATGTGGAGATATTACTGTTTGTGCATTTACAATATTCATTGATTTTTGCCATTGAAAAACATGTTTTTCATATACCAGAAATGTTTGAAGCTACTGACTGAATGAAAGGAGCTGGCATCTCACTCTCTTTGAATCTTCTTTATCATGCTAGGATTAACAGGAAAAAGCTAAAAATTTCAGAATTGCACCGTGCAATGTGGAGATATTACTGTTTGTGCATTTACAATATTCATTGATTTTTGCCATTGAAAAACATGTTTTTCATATACCAGAAATGTTTGAAGCTACTGACTGAATGAAAGGAGCTGGCATCTCACTCTCTTTGAATCTTCTTTATCATGCTAGGATTAGCAGGAAAAAGCAAAAAATTTCAGAATTGCACCTTGCAATCTGGAGATATTACTGTTTGTGCATTTACAATATTCATTGATTTTTGCCATTGAAAAACATGTTTTTCATATACCAGAAATGTTTGAAGCTACTGACTGAATGAAAGGAGCTGGCATCTCACTCTCTTTGAATCTTCTTTATCATGCTAGGATTAGCAGGATAAAGCAAAAAATTTCAGAATTGCACCTTGCAATGTGGAGATATTACTGTTTGTGCATTTACAATATTCATTGATTTTTGCCATTGAAAAACATGTTTTTCATATACCAGAAATGTTTGAAGCTACTGACTGAATGAAAGGAGCTGGCATCTCACTCTCTTTGAATCTTCTTTATCATGCTAGGATTAACAGGAAAAAGCAAAAAATTTCAGAATTGCACCTTGCAATGTGGAGATATTACTGTTTGTGCATTTACAATATTCATTGATTTTTGCCATTGAAAAACATGTTTTTCATATACCAGAAATGTTTGAAGCTACTGACTGAATGAAAGGAGCTGGCATCTCACTCTCTTTGAATCTTCTTTATCATGCTAGGATTAACAGGAAAAAGCTAAAAATTTCAGAATTGCACCGTGCAATGTGGAGATATTACTGTTTGTGCATTTACAATATTCATTGATTTTTGCCATTGAAAAACATGTTTTTCATATACCAGAAATGTTTGAAGCTACTGACTGAATGAAAGGAGCTGGCATCTCACTCTCTTTGAATCTTCTTTATCATGCTAGGATTAGCAGGAAAAAGCAAAAAATTTCAGAATTGCACCTTGCAATGTGGAGATATTACTGTTTGTGCATTTACAATATTCATTGATTTTTGCCATTGAAAAACATGTTTTTCATATACCAGAAATGTTTGAAGCTACTGACTGAATGAAAGGAGCTGGCATCTCACTCTCTTTGAATCTTCTTTATCATGCTAGGATTAACAGGAAAAAGCAAAAAATTTCAGAATTGCACCTTGCAATGTGGAGATATTACTGTTTGTGCATTTACAATATTCATTGATTTTTGCCATTGAAAAACGTCCAGAAATGTTTGAAGCTACTGACTGAATGAAAGGAGCTGGCATCTCACTCTCTTTGAATCTTCTTTATCATGCTAGGATTAGCAGGAAAAAGCAAAAAATTTCAGAATTGCACCTTGCAATGTGGAGATATTACTGTTTGTGCATTTACAATATTCATTGATTTTTGCCATTGAAAAACATCATGTTATTCATATACCAGAAATGTTTGAAGCTACTGACTGAATGAAAGGAGCTGGCATCTCACTCTCTTTGAATCTTCTTTATCATGCTAGGATTAGCAGGAAAAAGCAAAAAATTTCCGAATTGCACCTTGCAATGTGGAGATATTACTGTTTGTGCATGTACAATATTCATTGATTTTTGCCATTGAAAAACATGTTTTTCATATACCAGAAATGTTTGAAGCTACTGACTGAATGAAAGGAGCTGGCATCTCACTCTCTTTGAATCTTCTTTATCATGCTAGGATTAGCAGGAAAAAGCAAAAAATTTCAGAATTGCACCTTGCAATGTGGAGATATTACTGTTTGTGCATTTACAATATTCATTGATTTTTGCCATTGAAAAACATGTTTTTCATATACCAGAAATGTTTGAAGCTACTGACTGAATGAAAGGAGCTGGCATCTCACTCTCTTTGAATCTTCTTTATCATGCTAGGATTAACAGGAAAAAGCTAAAAATTTCAGAATTGCACCGTGCAATGTGGAGATATTACTGTTTGTGCATTTACAATATTCATTGATTTTTGCCATTGAAAAACATGTTTTTCATATACCAGAAATGTTTGAAGCTACTGACTGAATGAAAGGAGCTGGCATCTCACTCTCTTTGAATCTTCTTTATCATGCTAGGATTAGCAGGAAAAAGCAAAAAATTTCAGAATTGCACCTTGCAATATGGAGATATTACTGTTTGTGCATTTACAATATTCATTGATTTTTGCCATTGAAAAACGTCCAGAAATGTTTGAAGCTACTGACTGAATGAAAGGAGCTGGCATCTCACTCTCTTTGAATCTTCTTTATCATGCTAGGATTAGCAGGAAAAAGCAAAAAATTTCAGAATTGCACCGTGCAATGTGGAGATATTACTGTTTGTGCATTTACAATATTCATTGATTTTTGCCATTGAAAAACATGTTTTTCATATACCAGAAATGTTTGAAGCTACTGACTGAATGAAAGGAGCTGGCATCTCACTCTCTTTGAATCTTCTTTATCATGCTAGGATTAGCAGGAAAAAGCAAAAAATTTCAGAATTGCACCTTGCAATGTGGAGATATTACTGTTTGTGCATTTACAATATTCTTTGATTTTTGCCATTGAAAAACATGTTTTTCATATACCAGAAATGTTTGAAGCTACTGACTGAATGAAAGGAGCTGGCATCTCACTCTCTTTGAATCTTCTTTATCATGCTAGGATTAACAGGAAAAAGCAAAAAATTTCAGAATTGCACCTTGCAATGTGGAGATATTACTGTTTGTGCATTTACAATATTCATTGATTTTTGCCATTGAAAAACATGTTTTTCATATACCAGAAATGTTTGAAGCTACTGACTGAATGAAAGGAGCTGGCATCTCACTCTCTTTGAATCTTCTTTATCATGCTAGGATTAACAGGAAAAAGCTAAAAATTTCAGAATTGCACCGTGCAATGTGGAGATATTACTGTTTGTGCATTTACAATATTCATTGATTTTTGCCATTGAAAAACATGTTTTTCATATACCAGAAATGTTTGAAGCTACTGACTGAATGAAAGGAGCTGGCATCTCACTCTCTTTGAATCTTCTTTATCATGCTAGGATTAGCAGGAAAAAGCAAAAAATTTCAGAATTGCACCTTGCAATGTGGAGATATTACTGTTTGTGCATTTACAATATTCATTGATTTTTGCCATTGAAAAACATGTTTTTCATATACCAGAAATGTTTGAAGCTACTGACTGAATGAAAGAAGCTGGCATCTCACTCTCTTTGAATCTTCTTTATCATGCTAGGATTAGCAGGAAAAAGCAAAAAATTTCAGAATTGCACCGTGCAATGTGGAGATATTACTGTTTGTGCATTTACAATATTCATTGATTTTTGCCATTGAAAAACATGTTTTTCATATACCAGAAATGTTTGAAGCTACTGACTGAATGAAAGGAGCTGGCATCTCACTCTCTTTGAATCTTCTTTATCATGCTAGGATTAACAGGAAAAAGCTAAAAATTTCAGAATTGCACCGTGCAATGTGGAGATATTACTGTTTGTGCATTTACAATATTCATTGATTTTTGCCATTGAAAAACATGTTTTTCATATACCAGAAATGTTTGAAGCTACTGACTGAATGAAAGGAGCTGGCATCTCACTCTCTTTGAATCTTCTTTATCATGCTAGGATTAGCAGGAAAAAGCAAAAAATTTCAGAATTGCACCTTGCAATGTGGAGATATTACTGTTTGTGCATTTACAATATTCATTGATTTTTGCCATTGAAAAACATGTTTTTCATATACGAGAAATGTTTGAAGCTACTGACTGAATGAAAGGAGCTGGCATCTCACTCTCTTTGAATCTTCTTTATCATGCTAGGATTAACAGGAAAAAGCTAAAAATTTCAGAATTGCACCGTGCAATGTGGAGATATTACTGTTTGTGCATTTACAATATTCATTGATTTTTGCCATTGAAAAACATGTTTTTCATATACCAGAAATGTTTGAAGCTACTGACTGAATGAAAGGAGCTGGCATCTCACTCTCTTTGAATCTTCTTTATCATGCTAGGATTAGCAGGAAAAAGCAAAAAATTTCAGAATTGCACCTTGCAATGTGGAGATATTACTGTTTGTGCATTTACAATATTCTTTGATTTTTGCCATTGAAAAACATGTTTTTCATATACCAGAAATGTTTGAAGCTACTGACTGAATGAAAGGAGCTGGCATCTCACTCTCTTTGAATCTTCTTTATCATGCTAGGATTAACAGGAAAAAGCAAAAAATTTCAGAATTGCACCTTGCAATGTGGAGATATTACTGTTTGTGCATTTACAATATTCATTGATTTTTGCCATTGAAAAACATGTTTTTCATATACCAGAAATGTTTGAAGCTACTGACTGAATGAAAGGAGCTGGCATCTCACTCTCTTTGAATCTTCTTTATCATGCTAGGATTAACAGGAAAAAGCTAAAAATTTCAGAATTGCACCGTGCAATGTGGAGATATTACTGTTTGTGCATTTACAATATTCATTGATTTTTGCCATTGAAAAACATGTTTTTCATATACCAGAAATGTTTGAAGCTACTGACTGAATGAAAGGAGCTGGCATCTCACTCTCTTTGAATCTTCTTTATCATGCTAGGATTAGCAGGAAAAAGCAAAAAATTTCAGAATTGCACCTTGCAATGTGGAGATATTACTGTTTGTGCATTTACAATATTCATTGATTTTTGCCATTGAAAAACATGTTTTTCATATACCAGAAATGTTTGAAGCTACTGACTGAATGAAAGGAGCTGGCATCTCACTCTCTTTGAATCTTCTTTATCATGCTAGGATTAACAGGAAAAAGCTAAAAATTTCAGAATTGCACCGTGCAATGTGGAGATATTACTGTTTGTGCATTTACAATATTCATTGATTTTTGCCATTGAAAAACATGTTTTTCATATACCAGAAATGTTTGAAGCTACTGACTGAATGAAAGGAGCTGGCATCTCACTCTCTTTGAATCTTCCTTATCATGCTAGGATTAGCAGGAAAAAGCAAAAAATTTCAGAATTGCACCTTGCAATGTGGAGATATTACTGTTTGTGCATTTACAATATTCATTGATTTTTGCCATTGAAAAACATGTTTTTCATATACCAGAAATGTTTGAAGCTACTGACTGAATGAAAGGAGCTGGCATCTCACTCTCTTTGAATCTTCTTTATCATGCTAGGATTAACAGGAAAAAGCAAAAAATTTCAGAATTGCACCTTGCAATGTGGAGATATTACTGTTTGTGCATTTACAATATTCATTGATTTTTGCCATTGAAAAACATGTTTTTCATATACCAGAAATGTTTGAAGCTACTGACTGAATGAAAGGAGCTGGCATCTCACTCTCTTTGAATCTTCTTTATCATGCTAGGATTAACAGGAAAAAGCTAAAAATTTCAGAATTGCACCTTGCAATGTGGAGATATTACTGTTTGTGCATTTACAATATTCATTGATTTTTGCCATTGAAAAACATGTTTTTCATATACCAGAAATGTTTGAAGCTACTGACTGAATGAAAGGAGCTGGCATCTCACTCTCTTTGAATCTTCTTTATCATGCTAGGATTAGCAGGAAAAAGCAAAAAATTTCAGAATTGCACCGTGCAATGTGGAGATATTACTGTTTGTGCATTTACAATATTCATTGATTTTTGCCATTGAAAAACATGTTTTTCATATACCAGAAATGTTTGAAGCTACTGACTGAATGAAAGGAGCTGGCATCTCACTCTCTTTGAATCTTCTTTATCATGCTAGGATTAGCAGGAAAAAGCAAAAAATTTCAGAATTGCACCTTGCAATGTGGAGATATTACTGTTTGTGCATTTACAATATTCATTGATTTTTGCCATTGAAAAACGTCCAGAAATGTTTGAAGCTACTGACTGAATGAAAGGAGCTGGCATCTCACTCTCTTTGAATCTTCTTTATCATGCTAGGATTAGCAGGAAAAAGCAAAAAATTTCAGAATTGCACCTTGCAATGTGGAGATATTACTGTTTGTGCATTTACAATATTCATTGATTTTTGCCATTGAAAAACATGTTTTTCATATACCAGAAATGTTTGAAGCTACTGACTGAATGAAAGGAGCTGGCATCTCACTCTCTGAATCTTCTTTATCATGCTAGGATTAACAGGAAAAAGCTAAAAATTTCAGAATTGCACCGTGCAATGTGGAGATATTACTGTTTGTGCATTTACAATATTCATTGATTTTTGCCATTGAAAAACATGTTTTTCATATACCAGAAATGTTTGGAGCTACTGACTGAATGAAAGGAGCTGGCATCTCACTCTCTTTGAATCTTCTTTATCATGCTAGGATTAGCAGGAAAAAGCAAAAAATTTCAGAATTGCACCTTGCAATGTGGAGATATTACTGTTTGTGCATTTACAATATTCATTGATTTTTGCCATTGAAAAACATGTTTTTCATATACCAGAAATGTTTGAAGCTACTGACTGAATGAAAGGAGCTGGCATCTCACTCTCTTTGAATCTTCTTTATCATGCTAGGATTAACAGGAAAAAGCTAAAAATTTCAGAATTGCACCGTGCAATGTGGAGATATTACTGTTTGTGCATTTACAATATTCATTGATTTTTGCCATTGAAAAACATGTTTTTCATATACCAGAAATGTTTGAAGCTACTGACTGAATGAAAGGAGCTGGCATCTCACTCTCTTTGAATCTTCTTTATCATGCTAGGATTAGCAGGAAAAAGCAAAAAATTTCAGAATTGCACCTTGCAATGTGGAGATATTACTGTTTGTGCATTTACAATATTCATTGATTTTTGCCATTGAAAAACATGTTTTTCATATACCAGAAATGTTTGAAGCTACTGACTGAATGAAAGGAGCTGGCATCTCACTCTCTTTGAATCTTCTTTATCATGCTAGGATTAGCAGGATAAAGCAAAAAATTTCAGAATTGCACCTTGCAATGTGGAGATATTACTGTTTGTGCATTTACAATATTCATTGATTTTTGCCATTGAAAAACATGTTTTTCATATACCAGAAATGTTTGAAGCTACTGACTGAATGAAAGGAGCTGGCATCTCACTCTCTTTGAATCTTCTTTATCATGCTAGGATTAACAGGAAAAAGCAAAAAATTTCAGAATTGCACCTTGCAATGTGGAGATATTACTGTTTGTGCATTTACAATATTCATTGATTTTTGCCATTGAAAAACGTCCAGAAATGTTTGAAGCTACTGACTGAATGAAAGGAGCTGGCATCTCACTCTCTTTGAATCTTCTTTATCATGCTAGGATTAGCAGGAAAAAGCAAAAAATTTCAGAATTGCACCTTGCAATGTGGAGATATTACTGTTTGTGCATTTACAATATTCATTGATTTTTGCCATTGAAAAACATCATGTTATTCATATACCAGAAATGTTTGAAGCTACTGACTGAATGAAAGGAGCTGGCATCTCACTCTCTTTGAATCTTCTTTATCATGCTAGGATTAGCAGGAAAAAGCAAAAAATTTCCGAATTGCACCTTGCAATGTGGAGATATTACTGTTTGTGCATTTACAATATTCATTGATTTTTGCCATTGAAAAACATGTTTTTCATATACCAGAAATGTTTGAAGCTACTGACTGAATGAAAGGAGCTGGCATCTCACTCTCTTTGAATCTTCTTTATCATGCTAGGATTAGCAGGAAAAAGCAAAAAATTTCAGAATTGCACCTTGCAATGTGGAGATATTACTGTTTGTGCATTTACAATATTCATTGATTTTTGCCATTGAAAAACATGTTTTTCATATACCAGAAATGTTTGAAGCTACTGACTGAATGAAAGGAGCTGGCATCTCACTCTCTTTGAATCTTCTTTATCATGCTAGGATTAGCAGGAAAAAGCAAAAAATTTCAGAATTGCACCGTGCAATGTGGAGATATTACTGTTTGTGCATTTACAATATTCATTGATTTTTGCCATTGAAAAACATGTTTTTCATATACCAGAAATGTTTGAAGCTACTGACTGAATGAAAGGAGCTGGCATCTCACTCTCTTTGAATCTTCTTTATCATGCTAGGATTAGCAGGAAAAAGCAAAAAATTTCAGAATTGCACCTTGCAATGTGGAGATATTACTGTTTGTGCATTTACAATATTCATTGATTTTTGCCATTGAAAAACGTCCAGAAATGTTTGAAGCTACTGACTGAATGAAAGGAGCTGGCATCTCACTCTCTTTGAATCTTCTTTATCATGCTAGGATTAGCAGGAAAAAGCAAAAAATTTCAGAATTGCACCTTGCAATGTGGAGATATTACTGTTTGTGCATTTACAATATTCATTGATTTTTGCCATTGAAAAACATGTTTTTCATATACCAGAAATGTTTGAAGCTACTGACTGAATGAAAGGAGCTGGCATCTCACTCTCTGAATCTTCTTTATCATGCTAGGATTAACAGGAAAAAAGCTAAAAATTTCAGAATTGCACCGTGCAATGTGGAGATATTACTGTTTGTGCATTTACAATATTCATTGATTTTTGCCATTGAAAAACATGTTTTTCATATACCAGAAATGTTTGGAGCTACTGACTGAATGAAAGGAGCTGGCATCTCACTCTCTTTGAATCTTCTTTATCATGCTAGGATTAGCAGGAAAAAGCAAAAAATTTCAGAATTGCACCTTGCAATGTGGAGATATTACTGTTTGTGCATTTACAATATTCATTGATTTTTGCCATTGAAAAACATGTTTTTCATATACCAGAAATGTTTGAAGCTACTGACTGAATGAAAGGAGCTGGCATCTCACTCTCTTTGAATCTTCTTTATCATGCTAGGATTAACAGGAAAAAGCTAAAAATTTCAGAATTGCACCGTGCAATGTGGAGATATTACTGTTTGTGCATTTACAATATTCATTGATTTTTGCCATTGAAAAACATGTTTTTCATATACCAGAAATGTTTGAAGCTACTGACTGAATGAAAGGAGCTGGCATCTCACTCTCTTTGAATCTTCTTTATCATGCTAGGATTAGCAGGAAAAAGCAAAAAATTTCAGAATTGCACCTTGCAATCTGGAGATATTACTGTTTGTGCATTTACAATATTCATTGATTTTTGCCATTGAAAAACATGTTTTTCATATACCAGAAATGTTTGAAGCTACTGACTGAATGAAAGGAGCTGGCATCTCACTCTCTTTGAATCTTCTTTATCATGCTAGGATTAGCAGGATAAAGCAAAAAATTTCAGAATTGCACCTTGCAATGTGGAGATATTACTGTTTGTGCATTTACAATATTCATTGATTTTTGCCATTGAAAAACATGTTTTTCATATACCAGAAATGTTTGAAGCTACTGACTGAATGAAAGGAGCTGGCATCTCACTCTCTTTGAATCTTCTTTATCATGCTAGGATTAACAGGAAAAAGCAAAAAATTTCAGAATTGCACCTTGCAATGTGGAGATATTACTGTTTGTGCATTTACAATATTCATTGATTTTTGCCATTGAAAAACATGTTTTTCATATACCAGAAATGTTTGAAGCTACTGACTGAATGAAAGGAGCTGGCATCTCACTCTCTTTGAATCTTCTTTATCATGCTAGGATTAACAGGAAAAAGCTAAAAATTTCAGAATTGCACCGTGCAATGTGGAGATATTACTGTTTGTGCATTTACAATATTCATTGATTTTTGCCATTGAAAAACATGTTTTTCATATACCAGAAATGTTTGAAGCTACTGACTGAATGAAAGGAGCTGGCATCTCACTCTCTTTGAATCTTCTTTATCATGCTAGGATTAGCAGGAAAAAGCAAAAAATTTCAGAATTGCACCTTGCAATGTGGAGATATTACTGTTTGTGCATTTACAATATTCATTGATTTTTGCCATTGAAAAACATGTTTTTCATATACCAGAAATGTTTGAAGCTACTGACTGAATGAAAGGAGCTGGCATCTCACTCTCTTTGAATCTTCTTTATCATGCTAGGATTAACAGGAAAAAGCAAAAAATTTCAGAATTGCACCTTGCAATGTGGAGATATTACTGTTTGTGCATTTACAATATTCATTGATTTTTGCCATTGAAAAACGTCCAGAAATGTTTGAAGCTACTGACTGAATGAAAGGAGCTGGCATCTCACTCTCTTTGAATCTTCTTTATCATGCTAGGATTAGCAGGAAAAAGCAAAAAATTTCAGAATTGCACCTTGCAATGTGGAGATATTACTGTTTGTGCATTTACAATATTCATTGATTTTTGCCATTGAAAAACATCATGTTATTCATATACCAGAAATGTTTGAAGCTACTGACTGAATGAAAGGAGCTGGCATCTCACTCTCTTTGAATCTTCTTTATCATGCTAGGATTAGCAGGAAAAAGCAAAAAATTTCCGAATTGCACCTTGCAATGTGGAGATATTACTGTTTGTGCATGTACAATATTCATTGATTTTTGCCATTGAAAAACATGTTTTTCATATACCAGAAATGTTTGAAGCTACTGACTGAATGAAAGGAGCTGGCATCTCACTCTCTTTGAATCTTCTTTATCATGCTAGGATTAGCAGGAAAAAGCAAAAAATTTCAGAATTGCACCTTGCAATGTGGAGATATTACTGTTTGTGCATTTACAATATTCATTGATTTTTGCCATTGAAAAACATGTTTTTCATATACCAGAAATGTTTGAAGCTACTGACTGAATGAAAGGAGCTGGCATCTCACTCTCTTTGAATCTTCTTTATCATGCTAGGATTAACAGGAAAAAGCTAAAAATTTCAGAATTGCACCGTGCAATGTGGAGATATTACTGTTTGTGCATTTACAATATTCATTGATTTTTGCCATTGAAAAACATGTTTTTCATATACCAGAAATGTTTGAAGCTACTGACTGAATGAAAGGAGCTGGCATCTCACTCTCTTTGAATCTTCTTTATCATGCTAGGATTAGCAGGAAAAAGCAAAAAATTTCAGAATTGCACCTTGCAATATGGAGATATTACTGTTTGTGCATTTACAATATTCATTGATTTTTGCCATTGAAAAACGTCCAGAAATGTTTGAAGCTACTGACTGAATGAAAGGAGCTGGCATCTCACTCTCTTTGAATCTTCTTTATCATGCTAGGATTAGCAGGAAAAAGCAAAAAATTTCAGAATTGCACCGTGCAATGTGGAGATATTACTGTTTGTGCATTTACAATATTCATTGATTTTTGCCATTGAAAAACATGTTTTTCATATACCAGAAATGTTTGAAGCTACTGACTGAATGAAAGGAGCTGGCATCTCACTCTCTTTGAATCTTCTTTATCATGCTAGGATTAGCAGGAAAAAGCAAAAAATTTCAGAATTGCACCTTGCAATGTGGAGATATTACTGTTTGTGCATTTACAATATTCTTTGATTTTTGCCATTGAAAAACATGTTTTTCATATACCAGAAATGTTTGAAGCTACTGACTGAATGAAAGGAGCTGGCATCTCACTCTCTTTGAATCTTCTTTATCATGCTAGGATTAACAGGAAAAAGCAAAAAATTTCAGAATTGCACCTTGCAATGTGGAGATATTACTGTTTGTGCATTTACAATATTCATTGATTTTTGCCATTGAAAAACATGTTTTTCATATACCAGAAATGTTTGAAGCTACTGACTGAATGAAAGGAGCTGGCATCTCACTCTCTTTGAATCTTCTTTATCATGCTAGGATTAACAGGAAAAAGCTAAAAATTTCAGAATTGCACCGTGCAATGTGGAGATATTACTGTTTGTGCATTTACAATATTCATTGATTTTTGCCATTGAAAAACATGTTTTTCATATACCAGAAATGTTTGAAGCTACTGACTGAATGAAAGGAGCTGGCATCTCACTCTCTTTGAATCTTCTTTATCATGCTAGGATTAGCAGGAAAAAGCAAAAAATTTCAGAATTGCACCTTGCAATGTGGAGATATTACTGTTTGTGCATTTACAATATTCATTGATTTTTGCCATTGAAAAACATGTTTTTCATATACCAGAAATGTTTGAAGCTACTGACTGAATGAAAGAAGCTGGCATCTCACTCTCTTTGAATCTTCTTTATCATGCTAGGATTAGCAGGAAAAAGCAAAAAATTTCAGAATTGCACCGTGCAATGTGGAGATATTACTGTTTGTGCATTTACAATATTCATTGATTTTTGCCATTGAAAAACATGTTTTTCATATACCAGAAATGTTTGAAGCTACTGACTGAATGAAAGGAGCTGGCATCTCACTCTCTTTGAATCTTCTTTATCATGCTAGGATTAACAGGAAAAAGCTAAAAATTTCAGAATTGCACCGTGCAATGTGGAGATATTACTGTTTGTGCATTTACAATATTCATTGATTTTTGCCATTGAAAAACATGTTTTTCATATACCAGAAATGTTTGAAGCTACTGACTGAATGAAAGGAGCTGGCATCTCACTCTCTTTGAATCTTCTTTATCATGCTAGGATTAGCAGGAAAAAGCAAAAAATTTCAGAATTGCACCTTGCAATGTGGAGATATTACTGTTTGTGCATTTACAATATTCATTGATTTTTGCCATTGAAAAACATGTTTTTCATATACGAGAAATGTTTGAAGCTACTGACTGAATGAAAGGAGCTGGCATCTCACTCTCTTTGAATCTTCTTTATCATGCTAGGATTAACAGGAAAAAGCTAAAAATTTCAGAATTGCACCGTGCAATGTGGAGATATTACTGTTTGTGCATTTACAATATTCATTGATTTTTGCCATTGAAAAACATGTTTTTCATATACCAGAAATGTTTGAAGCTACTGACTGAATGAAAGGAGCTGGCATCTCACTCTCTTTGAATCTTCTTTATCATGCTAGGATTAGCAGGAAAAAGCAAAAAATTTCAGAATTGCACCTTGCAATGTGGAGATATTACTGTTTGTGCATTTACAATATTCTTTGATTTTTGCCATTGAAAAACATGTTTTTCATATACCAGAAATGTTTGAAGCTACTGACTGAATGAAAGGAGCTGGCATCTCACTCTCTTTGAATCTTCTTTATCATGCTAGGATTAACAGGAAAAAGCAAAAAATTTCAGAATTGCACCTTGCAATGTGGAGATATTACTGTTTGTGCATTTACAATATTCATTGATTTTTGCCATTGAAAAACATGTTTTTCATATACCAGAAATGTTTGAAGCTACTGACTGAATGAAAGGAGCTGGCATCTCACTCTCTTTGAATCTTCTTTATCATGCTAGGATTAACAGGAAAAAGCTAAAAATTTCAGAATTGCACCGTGCAATGTGGAGATATTACTGTTTGTGCATTTACAATATTCATTGATTTTTGCCATTGAAAAACATGTTTTTCATATACCAGAAATGTTTGAAGCTACTGACTGAATGAAAGGAGCTGGCATCTCACTCTCTTTGAATCTTCTTTATCATGCTAGGATTAGCAGGAAAAAGCAAAAAATTTCAGAATTGCACCTTGCAATGTGGAGATATTACTGTTTGTGCATTTACAATATTCATTGATTTTTGCCATTGAAAAACATGTTTTTCATATACCAGAAATGTTTGAAGCTACTGACTGAATGAAAGAAGCTGGCATCTCACTCTCTTTGAATCTTCTTTATCATGCTAGGATTAGCAGGAAAAAGCAAAAAATTTCAGAATTGCACCGTGCAATGTGGAGATATTACTGTTTGTGCATTTACAATATTCATTGATTTTTGCCATTGAAAAACATGTTTTTCATATACCAGAAATGTTTGAAGCTACTGACTGAATGAAAGGAGCTGGCATCTCACTCTCTTTGAATCTTCTTTATCATGCTAGGATTAACAGGAAAAAGCTAAAAATTTCAGAATTGCACCGTGCAATGTGGAGATATTACTGTTTGTGCATTTACAATATTCATTGATTTTTGCCATTGAAAAACATGTTTTTCATATACCAGAAATGTTTGAAGCTACTGACTGAATGAAAGGAGCTGGCATCTCACTCTCTTTGAATCTTCTTTATCATGCTAGGATTAGCAGGAAAAAGCAAAAAATTTCAGAATTGCACCTTGCAATGTGGAGATATTACTGTTTGTGCATTTACAATATTCATTGATTTTTGCCATTGAAAAACATGTTTTTCATATACGAGAAATGTTTGAAGCTACTGACTGAATGAAAGGAGCTGGCATCTCACTCTCTTTGAATCTTCTTTATCATGCTAGGATTAACAGGAAAAAGCTAAAAATTTCAGAATTGCACCGTGCAATGTGGAGATATTACTGTTTGTGCATTTACAATATTCATTGATTTTTGCCATTGAAAAACATGTTTTTCATATACCAGAAATGTTTGAAGCTACTGACTGAATGAAAGGAGCTGGCATCTCACTCTCTTTGAATCTTCTTTATCATGCTAGGATTAGCAGGAAAAAGCAAAAAATTTCAGAATTGCACCTTGCAATGTGGAGATATTACTGTTTGTGCATTTACAATATTCATTGATTTTTGCCATTGAAAAACATGTTTTTCATATACCAGAAATGTTTGAAGCTACTGACTGAATGAAAGGAGCTGGCATCTCACTCTCTTTGAATCTTCTTTATCATGCTAGGATTAACAGGAAAAAGCAAAAAATTTCAGAATTGCACCTTGCAATGTGGAGATATTACTGTTTGTGCATTTACAATATTCATTGATTTTTGCCATTGAAAAACATGTTTTTCATATACCAGAAATGTTTGAAGCTACTGACTGAATGAAAGGAGCTGGCATCTCGCTCTCTTTGAATCTTCTTTATCATGCTAGGATTAACAGGAAAAAGCTAAAAATTTCAGAATTGCACCGTGCAATGTGGAGATATTACTGTTTGTGCATTTACAATATTCATTGATTTTTGCCATTGAAAAACATGTTTTTCATATACCAGAAATGTTTGAAGCTACTGACTGAATGAAAGGAGCTGGCATCTCACTCTCTTTGAATCTTCTTTATCATGCTAGGATTAGCAGGAAAAAGCAAAAAATTTCAGAATTGCACCTTGCAATGTGGAGATATTACTGTTTGTGCATTTACAATATTCATTGATTTTTGCCATTGAAAAACATGTTTTTCATATACCAGAAATGTTTGAAGCTACTGACTGAATGAAAGGAGCTGGCATCTCACTCTCTTTGAATCTTCTTTATCATGCTAGGATTAACAGGAAAAAGCTAAAAATTTCAGAATTGCACCGTGCAATGTGGAGATATTACTGTTTGTGCATTTACAATATTCATTGATTTTTGCCATTGAAAAACATGTTTTTCATATACCAGAAATGTTTGAAGCTACTGACTGAATGAAAGGAGCTGGCATCTCACTCTCTTTGAATCTTCCTTATCATGCTAGGATTAGCAGGAAAAAGCAAAAAATTTCAGAATTGCACCTTGCAATGTGGAGATATTACTGTTTGTGCATTTACAATATTCATTGATTTTTGCCATTGAAAAACATGTTTTTCATATACCAGAAATGTTTGAAGCTACTGACTGAATGAAAGGAGCTGGCATCTCACTCTCTTTGAATCTTCTTTATCATGCTAGGATTAACAGGAAAAAGCAAAAAATTTCAGAATTGCACCTTGCAATGTGGAGATATTACTGTTTGTGCATTTACAATATTCATTGATTTTTGCCATTGAAAAACATGTTTTTCATATACCAGAAATGTTTGAAGCTACTGACTGAATGAAAGGAGCTGGCATCTCACTCTCTTTGAATCTTCTTTATCATGCTAGGATTAGCAGGAAAAAGCAAAAAATTTCAGAATTGCACCTTGCAATGTGGAGATATTACTGTTTGTGCATTTACAATATTCTTTGATTTTTGCCATTGAAAAACATGTTTTTCATATACCAGAAATGTTTGAAGCTACTGACTGAATGAAAGGAGCTGGCATCTCACTCTCTTTGAATCTTCTTTATCATGCTAGGATTAACAGGAAAAAGCAAAAAATTTCAGAATTGCACCTTGCAATGTGGAGATATTACTGTTTGTGCATTTACAATATTCATTGATTTTTGCCATTGAAAAACATGTTTTTCATATACCAGAAATGTTTGAAGCTACTGACTGAATGAAAGGAGCTGGCATCTCACTCTCTTTGAATCTTCTTTATCATGCTAGGATTAGCAGGAAAAAGCAAAAAATTTCAGAATTGCACCGTGCAATGTGGAGATATTACTGTTTGTGCATTTACAATATTCATTGATTTTTGCCATTGAAAAACATGTTTTTCATATACCAGAAATGTTTGAAGCTACTGACTGAATGAAAGGAGCTGGCATCTCACTCTCTTTGAATCTTCTTTATCATGCTAGGATTAACAGGAAAAAGCTAAAAATTTCAGAATTGCACCGTGCAATGTGGAGATATTACTGTTTGTGCATTTACAATATTCATTGATTTTTGCCATTGAAAAACATGTTTTTCATATACCAGAAATGTTTGAAGCTACTGACTGAATGAAAAGAGCTGGCATCTCACTCTCTTTGAATCTTCTTTATCATGCTAGGATTAGCAGGAAAAAGCAAAAAATTTCAGAATTGCACCTTGCAATGTGGAGATATTACTGTTTGTGCATTTACAATATTCATTGATTTTTGCCATTGAAAAACATGTTTTTCATATACGAGAAATGTTTGAAGCTACTGACTGAATGAAAGGAGCTGGCATCTCACTCTCTTTGAATCTTCTTTATCATGCTAGGATTAACAGGAAAAAGCTAAAAATTTCAGAATTGCACCGTGCAATGTGGAGATATTACTGTTTGTGCATTTACAATATTCATTGATTTTTGCCATTGAAAAACATGTTTTTCATATACCAGAAATGTTTGAAGCTACTGACTGAATGAAAGGAGCTGGCATCTCACTCTCTTTGAATCTTCTTTATCATGCTAGGATTAGCAGGAAAAAGCAAAAAATTTCAGAATTGCACCTTGCAATGTGGAGATATTACTGTTTGTGCATTTACAATATTCATTGATTTTTGCCATTGAAAAACATGTTTTTCATATACCAGAAATGTTTGAAG
>NW_027370574.1:0-35097 GCF_046119375.1 Phyllobates terribilis | reverse complement strand
CTCGATCCACTTGGTGAAGAAATCGATGGCGAAGATGGTGAATTCCATCTGCCCTGGTGCCTTTGGCGTAAAGGGTCCCAATAATTCTAAACCCCACATGGAAAAGGGGAAAGGCCCTGACATTATCTGCATCTCGACCCCGGCTGGTGACATGCTGGAGCATGAGCTTGGCAGGCTTTGCATGATCGAGCAATGGTCATGGCGTCCTCGCGCATGGTCAGCCAGAAGTGGTCGTGCTGTAGTGTGTTCCACATAACCGTGCGTGCAGCTCGACCAGCATTCTGTTTCCTTCTTCTCGTGAAAGGCATCTCAGCTCTCTGGACATTATCCCCCGCTTGTATAGCTCGCCCTGGAAAGTAAAGAATCGCGAGGCCTTGGTCTGGAGGCATTTCCGTTCTCGTGGATCTACTAGGATGTTAGTCTGTGTGAGGTACCCGAGTATAGGAGCCCTCTAGTCCTCGACGATGGGTTGGTCGATGACCATGAGCTCTAACTGCTCAGAGATAGACTTGATGGAGGCAGTATTATACCAGATCGGTTGAGACTTCCCTTCTTGTCGTGCGTCGATTAATTTCGCTCTAGATGCAAGTTCGGCCAGGCCATCTGCTTGCTCGTTGTCCTCGCGTGGGATGGCTGTTATGAGAAAATGCTTGAACATCCCACGCAATTGTGCCACTCGCGCCTGGTACTGGGGTAGGGTGCCCGTTCGCGTCTCGTACACCCCCTAGACTTGTTGGACGACCACCTCAGAGTCACAGAAACATTCTATCTCTTCTACCTGCTCTTTGAGGGCTATCTCGAGCCCAATGACAAGCATTTTGTACTCTGCTTTGTTATTGGTAGCCTCGAAATCAAGCGTTATTGCATGCTCGTACAAATCCTCCTCGGGCGAGAATAGGGCTATCCCCGCTCCACACCCATCATTGTTGACTGCGCCATCCACAAAGAGCCTCCATGGACTCGGCGATAAGCCAGAGGTCCCCTCGTGACCTCGGAAGCTTGTTTAGATAATGAAGTCTGCTAATGCCTTAGCCTTGATGGATGGTCGAGGCTGGTATTCGGAGAGCTCGACGACCCATTTTGTCATCTGGCCTGATAACGTTGGTCGATGGAGTACGGCTCTTAACGGGAAGTCTGTGAGGACCTGTATGGTATGGGCGTGGAAATACGGCCTTAGCCGTCGTGCTTCCATGACGAGGGTGTAAACCAATTTTTCGACCGGAGAATAGCGCCCCTCTATCGGTGAAAGGGCCTTGCTGACAAAGTAGATTGGCTTTTGATGCTCGCGGACCAGGAACGTGCTGACTGTTCTTGAGCTGGACGCGAGGTATACTTGCAATGCTTCTCTGGGAACAGGCGCCGAGAGCGTTGGCAAGTTAGCCAGGTGCTCCTTGAGGCTTGTGAATGCCACCTCGCATTCTTTTGTCCAGGTGAAGCTCTTTGGCTTCCTCAGTATGTCGAATAAGGAGAGGTTACGCTCGGCGAGCTCACCGATCCCATGAACCGCTATACCTCGTGCGTTGTTCGTGGTGGCTTCATGTCAAGGACTGCTTGGATCTTCGAGGGATTCACTTGGATGCCCCTCGAGCTGATTTGGAACCCCAAAAACTTCCCCTCGGTCACCCCGAACACGCACTTTTCGAGGTTAAGACTCATCCCGTATCTGCGCAATGTGCCAAATACTTCTTGGAGATCTCTCGGATGATCGGCATGGCACCTACTCTTAACAACAATGTCGTCCACGTAGGCCTCGACTGTCTTGCCGAGCTGCTCTCTGAACACCTTATCAACGAGCCTTTGAAAAGTTGCCCCCGCATTCTTAAGGCCGAAAGGTATGACTCTATAGCAAAAATTTCCCATGTCTGTGATGAATGCAGTATGCCCGGCATCGGCGGGGTTCATCACGACCTAGTTATATCTCGAATACGCATCGAGGAAACTCAATGCCTCGTGCCCCGCAGTTGAATCAATGAGCTGGTCGATTAATGGGAGAGGGTAGCTGTCCTTTGGGCACGCCTTGTTCAGATCCGTGAAATCGACACACATGCTCCACTTGCCCGTGTCTTTCTTGGGGACCATTACCACATTGGCCAGCCAAGTTGGGTATTGTATGGATTGCACAAATCCTGCCTTAAGCAGCTTGGTCAGCTCGGCCGCTGCTGCTTCGTTCTTTGGGCCTGCTTGCTTTCGTTTCTTCTGCCTCCGGGGAGTATCTTGGGGGTCGATTGCTAGGGAGTGGGTCATAATTTCTGGAGGTATGTCTTTTAGGTCTCGAGGGGACCAAGCAAAGATATCCCTCGAAGCCCTGAGCATCATCTTTATCTCTGACATCACATCCTGGCGGAGGCCCTGGCCTATATATAAGTTCTTTCCAGCCTCGTCGAATGGTGATATGCACTGTCTTTCCACCTCGACGACCTGCGATATGTCCTCGCCCCCCGAGCCTGTCTTACTCTCCTCCCTGGGGTCGAGGTCTGCTTCTTCCTCTGTTCTTAGTGAACCGGATAAGTATAGGTGGTTTGCGTGAACTGGCTTCTTATCGCTCTGCTCAGCCTGAACGTAGCACGTTTCACTTTCTTCCTGGTTGCCCCTTGCGATTCCTGTACCACTGGCCGTTGGGAACTTCAGGCAAAAATGGATGATGGACAGGACCGCCTCGAAGCGTGTAAGGGAGTCTCGCCCCAAGATGGCGTTATATGACGATGCCAAAGGAATGACCAGAAAGTGGATCGTGCAACTTCGTCGAGGACCACCTTCATCTCCTAACATCATGTCGATTGTTTCTACCCCCAAGGCCTTTATCAAATCCCGAGTGAAACCGACGAGATTTGCCTTTGTAGGGCGAAGGCGTGAGGCGTCTAGCCCGAGCTTCTGGTAGGCATCCCAGTAGATGATGTCTGTTGCGCTTCCGGTATCCACCATTACCCTTTTGACGACCTTTGTTCCCAATTGGATGTGGACGATGAGAGGGTCGGTCGTCTTGTTGGCCCACTCGACAACGTTAGTATCGGTGAAGCTCAATAGGTACGAGTTCCGAGTTGATTCAGTAATAAGCATCAGCGGCTTCCCTGGGGGAAGAGGGGCGTTGATGGCCCGCCTTAGCTCTGGTCGACTAGGAGATCGCGGCTCATGGCACCCAGTGATTATTCCCACAAAGCCGTCTGGCTGGGGGAACTGTGGAGGAGGGGGGACGGGCGGTGGTAGGTGATTAGCATGTCTCCCCTCTGCTCGACGAGCTGCCATGATGCGTCTGTCCTCATCCTGCGCCTCTTTGTAAAGTGTTCGGCACTCCGCAGTCGTGTGGGTTCGATTGCATTGCTTCTCACACCACATTCCTGGTCTCTGTTGCCTTACTTGTCGCCCTCGTTCTGCACTCCTTTGTACCGTGGCCACCATCGCCTGTACTGGGAACTGGTTTGATTTTGGTGGCCCTGGGCTTGGAGGGCTGAGACTCTTGGGTGTTGGTCTGCCTGACGCTTGGGTCCCCATGGTGAATTGCTCTTCTGACCACTGCCCTGTGCTTGCCCTTGCTTCTTCAAAGGCTCGGCCCCATTGTTCCGCCCTGTTATCTTGTCGGACTCGATCTGCCCGTATGTCTTTTGGAGCATGCGATCATAACTGAGGTACATGTCCTTGTCGATGATCTTCCGTCCAAGCCTATATTTGAAATCAGAGTCGTCGAGCAGTCCCCGAAAAAAGCTTGTCGAGCACCGTCCTCGGTGAAGTCATGGGCCTCAAGTGCTATGGTAGTGAACCTCCGCACATAGTTTTCTAGACTCTCGCCCACCTTTTGTTTGACACCCTGTGTCTGCAGCATCGTCATCTTGCGCTTCTTAGAGGCGCTGAAATGTGTAATGAAGCGCTCCTCCAAGTTGTCGAAGTTCTGAATTATTCGCTTGGGCAGGGACAATATCCACGAGAGGGAAGTTCCAAAAGGCGTGTTTGGGAACCCCTTACACATGGTGGCGTCATCAGCGTTGCACGTCAGCATGGCGTATCGGTGTCGATTGATATGGTCTCGAGGATCTTCATTACCAGAGTACTCCTTCAAGGTTGGGTACTTAAAATCTTCGCGCACGGGGGTGTGGACGATATGGTCTGCAAAGATAGTTGCACCCCGCGAGACCAATCCTGCGCTTATTTGGTGGCCATAGTTAGGAGCAGGAAAAGGGTTATACGGGACTAGTGGCCGAGGTACCATATGCTGCTCGTGGCTGTAATACTCCGGTACGTAGTTAGCGTTTGGGTTTGGGGGGTGCTCGACGATGTTTGGAACATAGGCCGGGGTAAGGGATGTTCATATTGTCGCTACTCGTGCAGCGCGGGTGGTATGTAAGGCTCATGAGCTCGAGAGGGCGGACACTGAGGCTCGAAAGGTTGTGCGTTTGGGCGTAGGTTAGTAGCTTGCGGGGCATGGGGTACATGGGGGTGTACAAGTTGGCCATCGGGGTACCTCGGGGGAGCGGAGTGACGACCCGTCCCACGTGCTTGAGCATTGCGACAAGGTTCAGGATCTATATGGGCGAGCTCGCGTTCTCTTGTGACTCTGGACTCTTCGTTCCACACAGCCAATGCCCTCTCGTCCTATTGGCATTGTCGTCCCTCTTCTTCTCGACGGAGGCGCTGCTCGAGCTGCTCGTGTTGTCGCTTAGTTGCTTGGAAACGTCAAAATTCATGGAATTCGACCATGTTGGTGGTCAGAGCGATATTGCGGCTTCGCTGGGTGGTTGCGTCTGCGGATACGTTACCCACTCGTGAACCAGTCTCTCGGCGCCTAATTGGTGCACTGTTGTTGCGGCGCCTGCTTTGTGCTGTGTTTTGTCTAGCCATTCGATATTCTTTGTTTGCTTAACTGTGTGAGAGGGTCCCCACGGTTGGCGCCAGTGTTGAAGCCCAAGTTCCTCGTAGAGTCAACACGTCTCGACGAGAGGCTCAGTTTCACTCTTGTCTTCCTTAGCTGAGGGTAAAGGCGGTCTAAGCTCCCAGAGTTCGAAGTTTTCGTCAAACAGTCCTCGGTGAGTCCTCGTGGATGTACCTGCACGACCAAATCCATGGGAAGGGGGGGGGGGCTTCCTCTGGATTTGGCTCTCCGACGCTCAAGTAAGTAGCAGCTCAATAGAGGGGAATGTGTTATGGTAAGTGCTCGAGTATAATACGACAACGGAGAACTTTTAGCTCTGAATTTTGGCAGAGTTTAAGTACGGATGAGAGAAAGTGATCCCTTCTCCGTGTCCCGCATCATTGTATTTATAAGAAAAGCTATATGGGCCGCTCCTTAATGGGCCTTTTTCCCTTTCCTCCTATTTTGGGTCATAAATCTATCTAAGACAGAATCAGGTCGCGGGACACGCCCCAACACCCAGTTTATTGACGCTTCCAGCCTCCTAAATCTAAACAAATTTTATACACATTTGCAAACAGAATTGTAGTGTTAAATCTCCTACATCTGGATCGCGTGCCAACGCACAGACTATGGATTAGGGTTTCCGTCGATAGTTTCTCCAAAATTGCCATCCATAAATCTTCATCTATCAAATCCAAACATGATGTAAAAATCATGAAGCATCACCTTATAGAACCAAAGTGACAACGCCTTCGACATCGGAGGTGCCTTAGGACGGCGACAACAATCTTAGAGGCGGCAAAGATGGTGAGAGGCATGTGAGGGTTCCATGAAGGCATGTGGAGAAGGAAGAAGAGAGTGGATCTGAATGAGAGAGGGGACGACGAATAAAAAAGTAAAGAGGATAGAGAGCATTTCAATATTAGGTTTTTATAAGGTTTAGTTTACATAACAAAAAAAACAGTAATTAGTTTTTTAATAAACTAGCAAATAACGTTAGTTACTAGTAATCTTTTTTTTATACACGGCTTGATGGGAGACTAATGGTCGTTTTGCCTATCAAAGATACCCAACTTAACAATTTCACTAGTAAAGCGGTAAGCAGGGATCGAATTCCAAGAGAGCCAGAACATTAGTTTATTTCTTACAATGTTACCTAGTAGTAACAATGGGGGGTTTTGATTGTGATTATAGTAACTAAGTAACTAAGAAAATATAAAAGAAATGAATGTTGGGTTGTAACAATTACGATTATGGAGCTCACTCTATCTAGCATCAGCGCATTGTTCAATCGAATTGTTGATCATCGAATTCTATTAATTTATATTCTGAATTGGTTAATTTGGTTGTCCTACTATTTGTTCGTAACTAGCAACTAGTCCAAATAGTCATCCAAACCCTTATTGTAAGCAATAACCAAGGAAATCCCAAGGTTCAAAAGCGCAACAGCATAAAGATAAAAGATAAGTAGGCCTATGCAATACCATTGGCAAATCACCGATACTCGACACAGGTTTATAAAATCTACAAAAATAAGCACTCGCAAATAGTCTATGCAAATTCTGATTGCTACCTAAAAGACAAGACTTTTCAAATCGAATTATCAAGCCTAGCAATATGATGGATAATAATCAACCTAATTTGCAACCTAGATAAAATCAAGATCAATCAATAATCAATAAAGCACAAGAAATCATAAAACAATCCTGAAATTAACTTTAGAACATAAACATAAGAATTCTCATAACAAAACCTAAAACAATGGCTTCAGCCTTAAGAGTGAACTATAGAGAACTTAGCCAGACATAGCCATCGAAAGCATTGAAGAATATGGATGAATGATGGGAAAACAATCCAGGGAGGATGATAAAGGTGGAAGCTTTCTTCTTGGATGCTGCTGAGTTCTCTCTAAATGAATGTGTCAAAAGAATAATAAATCAACGATAGTTCTAACCTAATTTCTAAAGGCTTATATAGTGTCTAATAAAAGGAAAATAAAATAAATCAAACTAACTAAAAAGATGTGGAAAAATAATCTAAAATCTTCATTTAAGTCTCGTCCGTGTCCGCGTCACGATCGTGACAGGAGAGTCGCGATCGTGACAATGCTCCAGTTCTGAGGTTCGTGGTCGGTAGCAATCGTGATAGGGAGTCACGATCGTGACATGTCAACTGAGGCTAAGTCGCGATCGCGACATTGTTGTCTCGGTCGTGACAGTTTCAACTGAGGCTGAATCTCGGTCATGATACTCCATCTCGGTCGTGACAGCTTCTCCTGAGATGGTCTTCGGTCTTCTACAAGCATCGAGGCAGCTCGGCTTCGCCTCTCGGCTTCTCCTTGGGTGTAGGCGTGGTATACTTCCTCTAGCTCCATCCCGAATGCACTAAAAGTAAGTACAACCGGGATCTCCATGAAAAAACCACAAAATACCGCTTACGAGCATCCCGCTAATCCATAAGTAAACTCCAACCTAGATTCCGGGAATACCACTCGTTAAGCACCTAAACACCAATATTCCTAAGCTAATAGTTGCTAGTTAACACCATATAATAAGCTCCTATCAAACTTCCCCACACTTAAACCTTGCTCGTCCTCGAGTAAGCAAAATAAAGCTCACTCCTCCTAAAAGCACAAAGGTCTATAGTAAGTGCAGAGACAGCCTGCTAGCGACTATACTTCAAACTCCAAGTGTAAAACGAGGACTAACCTAACTCCGATCTATCTTCTTATTTCTCCGAGATGACGTACCCAAATCCCTCCTTATTTCTCCACTTCATATGTCACCACTCCATACAATAATAAAATCGAACCAAGTGATGTGCAATAAGGCACAAGTGGACATCCTAATCTTCTCTAAGGGTAAGGGTACATAAATCATGATAATAAAGATAAAAATCGAGTCTCCCACTCGCTTATACACTTCTTATTCCTCCTCTTCAATTAATGTCCTAAACCACTAAACAATATAATCAAACCATACCTCACAACCACCAATCCTAATCAAGAAATCTGCATAGCACAACCACAACAATATGCATCCAACTCCAAGAAATAGAAATCTAATCCTAGAATCTAACACAACTGCCAATAGTCTGTAACAAATCTGATGAACTAATGAAAGGGTGAGCATGCGAAGTGTGGATATCAATTAGCTCAATAACAAAGGAATAAAAGGCTAAATACTAACTTCTTATCCCTCCTTGGTGAATCCTAAAACCCGAGACAATCCTTCAACTCCCTTATTATGTCCTTGACGCCAATAAATGATGTAATCAACTAAATAATCACAAAACAATGTAATCCTGGCGCCCTTTTGGGTTTTCATCAAAATTCTAAGTGGTAGGAACTATTTCTTTCTTCTTATTTTTTTTCAGGCACCCACCTTTTCCTTTTTAATCCATTTTTACTTTGATAGGAGCTTATTATATGGTGTTAACTAGCGACTATTATCTTAGGAATAGTGGTGTTTAGGTGCTTAACGAGTGGTATTCCTGGAATCTAGTTTGGAGTTTAGTTATGGATTAGCGAGATGCTCATAAGCGGTATTTGTGGTTTTATCATGGAGATCCCGGTTGTACTCACTTTTAGTGCATTCGGGATGGAGCTAGAGGAAGTATACCACGCCTACACCCAACGAGAAGCCGAGAGGCGAAGCCGAGCTGCCTCGACGCTTGTAGAAGACGAAGACCATCTCAGGAGAGGATGTCACGACCGAGATGGAGTCATCACGACCGAGAGTCAGCCTCAGTTGAAGCTGTCACGACCGAGACAACCCATCACGATCGTGACTTATCTTCAGTTGACCTATCACGATCGCGACTACCTATCACGACCAACACTGGCCACGGACATGAGAACTGGAGCACCATCACAATCGCAACACCCCCTGTCACGATCGTGACAGCGGAGACGGACGGCCCATATTGAAGATTTTATCGGATATTATGATTAGTTTTTCCATATCTTTTTAGTTATTTTGATTTATTTTATTTCCCTTTTATTAGATACTATATAATCCTTTGGAAATTAGGTTAGATTGAGTTTTGGATCATTCATTCATCATTCATTCATTATTCTCAGCCACATTCATTTAGAGAGAACTCAGCAGCAGCCTCCAAGAAAGCTTCCACCTTTATCATCTTTTCTGGTTTGTTTTCCATCATTCATCCATATTCTTCAATGCTTTCGAAGGCTATTTCTGGCTAAACTCTCTATAGTTCACTCTTAAGGCTGAAGCCATTGTTTTAGGATTTGTTTGTGAGAATTCTTATGTTTTTATTCTAAAGTTAATTTCAGGATTGTTTTATGATCTCTTGTGCTTTATTGATTATTGATTGATCTTGATTTTATCTACGTTCAAACTAGGTTGATTAATTATCCATCATATTGCTAGGCTTGATAATTCGATTTGAAAAGTCTTGTCTTTTAGGTAGCAACCAGAATTTGCATAGACTATTTGCGAGTGCTTATTTTGTAGAGATTATAAACCTGTGTCGAGTATTGGCTATTTGCCAATGGTATTGCATAGGCCTACTTATCTTTGATCTTTATGCTGTTGCGCTTTTGAGCCTTGGGATTTCCTTGGTTATTGCTTACAATTAGCGTCTCTAGGACTATTTGGACTAGTTGCTATTTACGAACAAAGAGTAGGACAACCAAATTAAACAATTAATAATATTAATTAATAGAATTCGATGATCAACATTCCGATTGAACAATGTGTTGATGCTAGATAGAGTGAGCTCCATAATCATATTAGTTACAACCCAACATTCATTGCTTTTATTTTACTTTCGCTTAGTTACGATAACCACAATCAAAAACCCCCATTGTTACTATTCGGTAGCATCATTAGAAATAAACTGACGTTCTGGCTCTCTTGGGATTCGACCCCTTCTTACCGCTTTACTAGTGGAATTGTTAAGTTGGTTATCTTTTATAGGCACAACAATCGTTTCGTCCTCATCATACTTGCCTTGTTTTTATTCTTTTAATTTTTTTATTTTTTTTATTTTTGTTGGAGCCCCCCTTTTCGATCCAGTCACTTTTTACTCTCCTGGGTTTTTTTGATTTTTTCTAAACAATAATAATAAAGCAAAGGCTTTGGAAATATCCTGGTACAGACTCAATCGAAAAACATCAAAACAGTTCAGCAAAGACTCAAAAACATAAGGTAAATCAGCAAAATATCACAAACACCCAAAAACAGCAGCATAGCAAACACCTCGACTTGTCGACTCCTCTCCCCACACTTGAATCGCGCATTGTCCTCAATGCAGCAAAAGAGGACACCATAAAAACGGGAAGAAGAAGAAGAACCGTGGAATGCTGAATTGTCGTTTCGGTCGTGTTGATCAAAGGGGATGGTGATTCCGACCGCATCACAACCGTGACATAGTGTCACGATCGTGACACGAACAACTGTGGTGCGAGATTGGCGTTTTCCTCCTCCGCTAACCTCCTCGTGATGGTTCCGCAATTTACCTAAGAAAGAAAATAAAAACAAAACAAAATAATGGGATTAACGTTAGTAAACTCCCTCAGGTTGCCTCCTGATCAGGGCCTTAGTTAACGTCGCGGCACGACGTAATCTCCCTTCTCAATTAACCGTCTCGGGCTCCTCAAGAGCTATCTCTTCAATCACCTCGTTGGAGAAACTTTCATGGTAAGGTTTGAACCTTTGACCGTTTACTTTGAAAATGTTATGGTTTCCCTTGTCAAAAAGCTCCACCGCCCTATGCGGAAATACACGGGCTATCACATAGGGCCCGCTCCATCTAGACCGCAGCTTCCCTGGAAAGAGTTGAAGACGCGAGTTGTAGAGTAGGACCTTGTCTCCCACATTGAAATCCTTGCGCAGAATGTGCTTGTCATGCCACGCTTTGGTCTTTTCTTTGTATATTGTCCGTTCTCGTATGCTTCTCGGCGTATCTCTTCCAGCTCATGCAGCTGCAGTTTCCGGTGCTCGCCTGCCTCATTTATCTCCATATTACATTTCTGGACCCCACACTATGCTTTATGCTCGAGCTCCACTAGCAGATGACATCCCTTTCCGAACACTAGACGGTATGGGGACATCGCAATAGGTGTTTTGTAGGCGGTGTGGTAGGCCCATAGTACGTCATTGAGGTGGAGACTCCAATCCTTTCTGTTTGGCGCAACCGTCTTTTCCAGTACCCCTTTGATTTGCCGATTAGAAACCTCGGCTTGACCGTTGCTCTGTGGATGGTATGCTGTGGAGATTCACTGAGTTACTCCGTATTTCTTTTGTAGGGCGCTCACCGTCTTATTGCAGAAGTGGGTACCTTGATCGCTGATAAGGGCTCCAGGGATATTTTCCCTACCCTCTGACACCTATCACAAGATTGAAAAAAAGCATATGCATCTCGAAAGATGTGTGGCCAAAAGAAACATGTGTCAAGTACCTTCCTAGCAGTCTTATTGGGCCCGAAATGCCCCCCACATGCATAAGAGTGACAAAAAGAAAGGACAGACTGTACCTCGTTATCCAGGAGGCATCGTCGGATTACCTTATCCACGCAATGTTTCCACAAGTAAGGGTCATCCCACACATAGTGTTTCGCCTCACTCTTGATTTTGTCGTGTTGAGCTTTGGTGCAGCTAGGCGGGAACTCCTCTCGAACTAGGTAGTCCACAATGTGTGCGTACCATGGCTTAAGGGAGCGAAGAGCAAGCAATTGAGCATCGGAGGTGTGTATAGGTGGTTCTGGAGTCACGTCGTGATCGTGATAATGTGTCACGGTCGTGACATCAGGGTCGAACTTAACTGCGGCCAAGTCGCGATCGTGATATCCCTGTCGCGACTGCGTCTTTGTTCCAGTTGTCACCGAATTTGTCCAATTTTTGTCAAAGTCTGCCGTCTCGATCGTGATAGGATATCTCGTTCGTGACACTTGCATTTTCTGGGCATATGAAATTTCAATTCGGCATAAGGACTCGTCTGGGAAGTCGCCCAGCCTTGGACTTCCCTCATCACCACCATCATGAACTATGCGGATGAGATGGTCCGCCACGGAGTTCTCGGACCCCTTTTTGTCCTGAATCTCCACGTCGAACTCGCTCAACAATAAAACCCACCGGATGAGTCTAGGCTTGGACTCTTTCTTTTTCATGAGGTAATGGATAGCTGCGAGATCGGTGTGGATGATCACCTTAACGCCAAGTAAATATTGTCTGAATTTATTCAAGGCGTAGACTACCGCTAGTAACTCTTTTTCGGTGGTGGAGTAGTTCTTTTGGGCGCCGCTCAGGGTCATTGAGGCGTAGTAGATGACATGAATTGCTCGCCCAACCTTTTGGCCAAGAACGACTCCTACGGCATAGTCGATGGCGTCGCACATGATCTTGAATGGTAGGGACCAATCCGGCGCTTTGATGATAGGCGCAACAGTGAGGTGTGATTTTAAAGTGTTGAATGCAAGCTTACACTCGTCGCCGAAAACAAAATCCACCTCCTTCTTCAGCAGCTCACATAGTGGTGTCGCTATTTTAGAGAAGTCTTTTATAAACCTGTGATAGGAACCTGCATGGCCTAGAAAGGAACGAACTTCGCGCACATTAGTAGGATAAGGCAAAGACTGAATTACGTCAATCTTCGCCTTATCGACCTCAATCCCCTTAGAGGATACAATATGACCCAATACAATGTCGTGATTGACCATAAAGTGACACTTTTCAGAATTCAAAACCAAATTGGTTTCTACACACCTTTGTAGCACAAGTGTCAAATTATGTAGACATGCATCAAATGAATCGCTATGGACTGTAAAGTCATCCTTGAATACCTCAATAAAATTCTCAATGTACTCAGAGAAGATGCTCACCATACACCGTTGGAATGTACCAGGTGTGCTGCATAGTCCGAACGGCATTCTGCGGTATGCATAGGTGCCAAAAGGACATGTGAAAGTAGTCTTCTCTTGATCTTCTAGCGCTATGGACACCTGGAAGTAGCCCGAGTATCCATCGAGAAAACAATAATATGCGCGACCTGCAAGACATTCTAGCATTTGGTCAATAAATGGGAGAGGGAAGTGATCCTTACGGGTTACCGCGTTTAGCTTGCGATAGTCGATGCAGACACGCCATCCATTCTGTTTTATTTGCGGCACCATCTCACCAGCCTCATTATCTACTACAGTGATTCCTTCCTTATTCTTAACGACTTGAGTCGGGCTGACCCACCGGCTGTCCGAGATTGGATAGATCATGTCGGCTGACAACAATTTCAGCACTTCTTTCTTTACCACCTCCATCATGGGAGGATTCAATCGTCATTGAGGTTGTCGGCTGGGTTTAGCTCCTTCATCAAGTAGAATCCTATGCATGCAGGTGGAGGGGCTTTTCAAGACTTGCACCAGCTTCTCTTCCTGTTCCTTACCGAGAGCACTTGAGATGATGACTGGCAAAGTGTTTTCTTGGTCGAGGAATGCATACTTTAGGTGCGAAGGTAGCTCTTGCATCTCAATGGTGGGTGCCTGCACAATAGAAGGGAGCGGTTTCTCGCTCGAAAATGTAAGTAACGCGGGCCCACCGGCCAAAAGGCTACATGGAGCATCAAATTCAGCTAGGACCTCATGCACATCGGCGGATAGTATCATATCATGCTCCTTAGAGCTTACAATGCTATTTTCTATGACAGATTTAAGTGAATCAATCCCACATACATCAAAAACTTCCTGAACAATAGGATCAATTACATCAATATAAAAAACAAAATTATCATTCGTAGGATGTTTCATAGCCTCAAATATGTTAAAGCTAACTATACCCGTCAAATTCAAGTGTCAGCGACCCACTAGCAAGATCTATTTTAGTATTTGTTGTTTTCATGAAGGGCCTACCCAGAAGAATAGGCGCAGCCTGTTTGTCATGCTCCATATCTAGCACATAAAAGTCAGCTGGGAATATCAAATTATCAATCATTACCAACACATCCTCGACTATCCCTTTCGGGAAAACCGTTGACCTATCAGCAAGCTGAATCACAATCCTTGTTTCAGACAGGGGTCCTAGCCCTAGCAGCTTATATAAAGAATAAGGCATGACATTAATGGAAGCACCTAGATCTATCATGGCCTTATTGATTCTTTTCTCACCGATGATACAAGGAATAGTTACCATCCCTGGGTCCGAGGATTTCTTTGCTATCTTCTGCTGGATTGCCGCAGAAACTCTTTCGCTAACTTGCACCTTTTATTTCCCTTTTAGCTTTTGATTCCTCTTGATGGTACAGAGCTCCTTCAAGAACTTAGCATAACGAGGAATACTTTTAACCAGGTTGAGTAAAGGGATGTTTACCTCACACTTACTAAATGTTTAGAAGCGTTCCTTGTCATTCTCCTTCAAGGCTTTGAGGAATGGTGCAAGTGGTTTCTCGGAGTATAAGGGAGGAAAATTGGGCCTTACATAGTTTTCTTGTCGTAGCTTGAAGTCGCCCCTATCCTCATAGTCATCGTCGACACAAACTGGAGCGGGGTCGTGATCGTGATCACTGGGTTTCGATCGTGACATTGAAGACTCGGGCTCGTCGAGTGCAGAAGGAGGTCGTGACAATCTGTCGCGGTCGTGATCTGCTAAACTAGGGCTTAATCGCGATCGTGACATTGTGTCAGCGGTCGTGATCCATTTCGTTGATTTGTCCAGAAATCAAATCACCGTCATCGCGGTCGTGATCAGCCTATCGCGATCATGATATTTCCTCTGAGATCAAATCACGATCGTGACTCCCATGTAGTGGTCGTGACATCTCCTCAGAATCCTTCTGCAGCATCTCCTTTTCTACCCTCTCTTCGAGTTTCCGTCCACTCCTCAAGTGCATAGCGCTAATGTTTTCTTTCGAATTTTTCGATATTTATTGTGTGTGGTTAGAGACAGCGTCGGTCAATTGCTGAAACTATTTTTCCAGGATCTTGATGCTTGATACAGTTGTTTGAACATGAGTGGTGAAGTGCTCGGTCAATGATTCCAGCATCTCCCTCGTCGATGGCCCTTCGGATTTCGGTGGGTATGGAGAACGGTATTGATTGTTGTATTGATATTGCTTATTCTGCCCCCAGCCGGGTCGCTCCATCTAAAACCAATATGATCATTACCCCTCGGATTATAGTTGTTGTTGTTATACCGAGGTCTAGGAGGTCCGAAACCTCCTATAGCGTGTACTTCAGCAATGGTTTAGTCCTAGAGTTGCGGGCACATATCGGTAGGGTGGCTCTCGTTCGCGCAAATACCGCATAGTCTCGCAGGTTTCTGATTTCCAAAGGTGATGTTCTTGATCATACTCTTTAACTCAGCGATTTCATTCTTCCATCCGCGCTCTCCGGAATTCACAGCGTTTGCTCCTTTCCTCGTATACGTTCTTCCGAAACTTCTCGTCCCCTTAGCGATCTCGTTTAGTCGAGCTCTGGCTTTGGCCGAAGTCAAATTCAGCACACTCCCATTACAAGCAGCGTCCATTAACCTTCTCTCATTGTCGAGTAACCCATTGTAAAGGTGGGTTACCAAATCTTTCTCCTCAAACCCATGAAATGGGCAGCTAGCACATAATCTCGCAAATCTTTCCACGTAGTCGTACAGCGACTCGTCATCGTATTTCTCTACCATAGCAATCGCTCTTTTCAAAGCAAACGCTTTCTTGGAAGGGAAATACTTACTAAGGAAGGCTTTGTGTAGCTTATCCCAAGTGTCGATACTCCCGGTGGGCAGCAAGTAGTACCATTGTTGCGCGCTGTCTTTTAGCGTAAGATCAAAAGCTCTCATCTTAATCTGCTCGTCGGTGACTTTACGCGGCTTGTTGCAGCTGCAGATGTCGTGAAACTCACTTAGATGCATAATCGGGTCTTCCCCAACCAGTCCATGGAACTTTGGTAGCAGATTGATGAAACCGGCCTTGAGTTCAAATGTAACGCTAGCATTCAGGGCAGTCAGTGTTACTCCCAGGTGTTGTTGCGTCAGATCTGGGTTTGTAAGTTCTCTCAACGTTCTCGCAACCATTGATTCGATCACAAGATTCTGTAGAGATTGTCGCAGGTTGTGTAGGTGCGTCCGCTCTATCTATGGATTTAAATCAAGCAAATCTGAATTAGTAGCGCGAGTGTGGACCATAAGATAGGTCCACACCAGAATAGTAACACAAAAAGAAATAAACTAAAACAGTTGGCTCCCCAACAACGGCGCCAAAATTTGATGGGCGACTAATGATCGTTGTGCCTATCAAAAATACCCAACTTAACAATTCCACTAGTAAAGCGGTAAGCAGGGGTCGAATCCCAAGAGAGTCAGAACGTTAGTTTATTTCTTACGATGTTACCTAGTAGTAACAGTGAGGCGTTTTGATTGTGATTATAGTAACTAAGTAACTAAGCAAATATAAAAGCAATGAATGTTGGGTTGTAACAATTATGATTATGGAGCTCACTCTATCTAGCATCAGCGCATTGTTCAATCGGAATGTTGATCATCAAATTCTATTAATTTATATTCTGAATTGGTTAATTTGGTTGTCCTACTCTTTTTGCGTAAATAGCAACTAGTCCAAATAGTCCTAGAAACCCTTATTGTAAGCAATAACCAAGAAAATCCCAAGGTTCAAAAGCGCAACAGAATAAAGATCAAAGATAAGTAGGCCTATGCAATACCATTGGCAAATCACCGATACTCGACACAGGTTTATAATCTCTACAAAATAAGCACTCGCAAATAGTCTATGCAAATTCTGATTGCTATCTAAAAGACAAGACTTTTCAAATCGAATTATCAAGCCTAGGAATATGATGGATAATAATTAACCTAGTTTGCAACCTAGATGAAATCAAGATCAATCAATAATCAATAAAGCACAAGAGATCATAAAACAATCCTGAAATTAACTTTAGAACATAAACATAAGAATTCTTACAACAAAACCTAAAACAATGACTTCAGCCTTAAGAGTGAACTATAGAGAACTTAGCCAGACATAGCCATCAAAAGCATTGAAGAATATGGATGAATGATGGAAAAACAAACCAGGGAGGATGATAAAGGTGGAAGCTTTCTTCTTGGCTGCTACTGAGTTCTCCCTAAATGAATGTGGCAAAAGAATAATGAATCAATGATAGTTCTAACCTAATTTCTAAAGGCTTATATAGTCTCTAATAAAAGGGAAATAAAATAAATCAAAATAACTAAAAAGATGTGGAAAAATAATATAAAATCTCGGATCAAATCTTCATTTAAGTCTCGTCCGTGTCCGCGTCACGATCGTGACAGGAGAGTCGCGATCGTGACAATGCTCCAGTTCTCAGGTTTGTGGCTGGTAGCGATCGTGATAGGGAGTCGCGATTGTGACATGTCAACTGAGGCTAAGTCGTGATCGCGACATTGTTGTCTCGGTCGTGACAGCTTCAACTGAGGCTGAATCTCGGTCGTGATACTCCATCTCGGTCGTGACAGCTTCTCCTGAGATGGTCTTCGGTCTTCTACAAGCGTCGAGGCAGCTCTGCTTCGCCTCTCGGCTTCTCCTTGGTGTAGGCGTGGTATACTTCCTCTAGCTCCATCCCGAATGCACTAAAAGTGAGTACAACCGGGATCTCCATGAAAAAACCACAAAATACCGCTTACGAGCATCCCGCTAATTGACGGCGATGGAGATTGTCGTGATCCCCACGGTCAAAGTAATTTCCCAACTCAGATTCCACTAGTAAGTGGTAAGTAGGGGTCGAATCCCAAGAGAGTCAGTTATAATCTATTTCTATGATGTAACTCGAACGTAACCAAAGGGGGTTTATGTTGTTGTTTGTAACTAACGTAATTAAAGCAATGAAAGTAGCAAAAGACTGTTGTAACAATGATTGGGAAAACGAGTTCACTTCCTTTGTATCCACACAATGTTCATGATAGATTGTTGATCGTCAAATTCTACTAACATATGTTTATATCGTTTAATTTAGTTGTCCTACTCTTTGTTCGTAAATAGCAACTAGTCCAAATAGTCCTAGAAACCCTTATTGTAAGCAATAACCAAGGAAATCCCAAGATTCAAAAGCACAATAGCATAAAGATCAAAGATAAGTAGGCTCATGCAATACCATTGGCAAATAGCCGATACTCGACATGAGTTCATAATCTCTACACAATAAACACTCGCAAATAGTCTATGTAAATCATGCTTGCTACATAAAGGTCAAGGCTTTTCAAATAGAATTGTCAAGTCCTAGCAATATGAATGATAATAACTAAACCTAGCGTGCACTCTAGATAAAATCAAGATCAAACAATAATAATATAAAGCACCAGAGATTATGAAACAATCCTCAAATTAAACTAAAACATATGCGTTTGAATTCTCACAAGCATATCTAAGAACAAAGGTTTCAACTTGGAAGTGAACTACAATGGATTTTAGTTACTCATGGCCATAGAAGCCATGAATAATAATGGATGAAGGTAGAAAAACGAACCGTGGTCTGATGAACTCTCCCAAGCAGCGGCCAAAAACAATTGCCAAAATTCCTCGCTTCTAAATCCTAAGCTATCTATTATATAGTCTTCAACTAAAATAAAAGGAATAAAATAAACGAAACAGATCCTAAAAGTTATGGAAACCTATGGAAATCCTATAAAATAAATCCTAAAAAGATATGGAAACCTTATAAAATAAGTCCCAGAGGATATGGAAAGATTATAAAATAATACTAAAGTAATCTCGCAGATAACACCATCCCGGGACCGTCACCTCATCGAGATCTCACATACTCGTCGAGATTCTTCCCCGTGTAGATTCTGATCACTCCTATCTCGACCGAGATCTTCACTTCTCGTCGAGATCTTCTACAGACACTTCTGACGTGCTTTCTCTTGGTATATCCTCTACCCAGATCTTCACTCCTCGTCGAGGCTCTTCCCTGTATAGATCATATGCAACTCCTCGACGAGGTCTTCCTACGCTGAACTCTATAGAATCTTCGAGGTAGCTCGGCTTCGCCTCTTAGCTTCTCCAACGCTCGTCGAGTACCAATCCATGCTGCTCGTCGAGGATCTGCCTACGCTGCTCCTGCTCATCCTGCGTAGGCTTCTGCTCATCCTTCTCGTCGAGTATATCTAGCTCCATCCCGCGTAGGTCCTGCTCGTCGAGTATCTCTAGCTCCATCCTGAATGTACTAAAGACGAGCACCAGCGGAATCTCCAATAAAAAAGTCATAAAAACGCTCACGAGCATTCCGCGAATCTAGAAATGAACTCCTAACCTAGATTCCGGAATTACCACTCGTCGAGCACCTAAACACAACTAAACCTAACTAATAGTCGTTGGTTAACACCATAATATAAGCTCCTATCAAACTCCCCCACACTTAAACCTTGCTCGTCCTCGAGTAAGCAAAACAACGCTCACTCCTCCTATAAGTACAAAGGTCTACAGTAAGTATGGGAGAATTCTACCAGCGACTATAACTCCAAACTCCGAGTGTAATCGAGCACTATTCTAACTCCGATCTATCTTCTTATCACTCCAAGACGACCTACCCTTTTCCCTCCTTATATCTCCACTTCATATGTCACCACTCCATAATAGTAACCAATCAAACCAAGTGGTGTGCGTTAAGCACAAGTGGGAATCCTAATCTCCTCTAAGGCTATGGGAATCAAGGGCAATATAGATATAAAAATGAAAAACCGAGTCACCCACTCGCTCAATACACTCCTTATTCCTCCACTTCAAATGATGTCCTAAACCACTAATCAATAACCTCAAACCACACATCACAACCACCAATCCTAATCAAGAAATCCGCATAGCACAACCACAACAATATGCATCAAACTCCGAGAAATAGAAATCTAATCCTAGAATCTAATACAACCGCCAATAGTGTGTAGTAAATCTGATGAAATAGTGAAAGGGTGAGCATGTGAAGTATGAATGTCAATAAGCTCGAAATAGAAGAATAAAAGGCCAATTAATAACTTCTTATCCCTCCTTGGTGAATCCTAAAACCCGAGACAATCCTTCAACTCCCTTCTTATGTCTCCAACGCCAATAATGTAATCAATCTAACCAAGCAGTCAAATAATCACAAACAATATAATCCCGGCGCCCTTTCGGGTTTTCACCAGAATTCTCTAAAGTGGTAGGAACATCTTATTCAATTTTTTTTTCATTGGGCGCCCCCTTTTGCATAAAGTCATTTCTTACTCGCCCGGCTTTTACTCTTTCTTTTTATATATATTTTTTTTTCATTTTGTTTTTTCTATATATTTTTTTTCTTTTCTATTTTTCTAACAATAATAAGCAAAGGTTCAAGAAATATCCGGTACAGACTCGTAAATTGATCGAAAAACATCAGCGAAATAAACTCAAAACCATAGAAACACCAGCCGAGAGCACCCAAACAAGTCAACTCCTCCCCCACACTTGAATCGCGCATTGTCCTCAATGAAGCAAAAGAGGACACCATAAAAAGGGAAGAAGAAGAAGAAACCCCAATCACCCGTCGTCGCGTATTGGTTGAACGAGAACTGGGAGGGGATCACGCTCGTGATGAGTGTGTCTCGACGAGCAGGGCGTTCTGGGAGGTTGGTGTCAGTTTTACTCCTCCGATGGCTTCCTACATGCTAGCTCCGCGGTTTTCCTAGAAAAAGAAACAAAAACAAAACAAAAATAAAGGGTGAAATGTTAGTAGTAATCCCACGGGTTGCCTCCCGCGCAGCGCCGTAGTTAACGTCGTGGCTCGACGTGGTCCACTTCTAGGTGACCGTCTCTGGATCCTCGAGAGCCATGTCCTCGACCACTTCGTTTGAGAAACCGCTATAGTAAGGTTTTAACCTTTGGCCATTGCCCTTGAAAGTATTGTGGTTGTCTTTGTCAAAGAGCTCTACCGCTCCATGAGGAAAGACTCGGGCGATGATGTAAGGCCCGCTCCATCTAGATCGCAGCTTGCCCGAAAAGAGTTGAAGACGCGAATTGTAAAGGAGGACCTTGTCCCCCCACCTTGAATTCCTTGCGCAGAATGTGCTTGTCATGCCACGCTTTGGTTTTCTCCTTATAGATCGTCGCATTCTCGTACACTTCGCGGCGTGTCTCTTCCAGCTCATGCAGCTGCAACTTCCGATGCTCACCGGCTTCATTCATCTCCATGTTGCATTTTTGTACTGCCCACCATGCTTTATGCTCAAGCTCCACCTGCAAATGACATCCTTTTCCAAACACAAGGCGGTATGGGGACATCCCGATTGGCGTTTTGTATGCGGTGCGATAGGCCCATAATGCATCATCGAGGCGGAGACTCCAATCCTTCCTATTGGGAGCCACCGTCTTCTCCAGCACACCCTTAATTTGCCGATTGGAAATCTCGGCTTGACCATTTCTCTGCGGATGGTATGCTGTGGAAATTCGCTGAGTTACCCCGTATTTCTTCAAAAGAGAGCTCACCGTCTTGTTACAGAAGTGAGTTCCTTGATCACTAATAAGAGCCTTGGGGATACCGAACCTAGCAAATATATTCTCCTTAAGAAAACCTGCAACCACTTTGGAATCATCAGTTCTGGTGGCCTTTGCTTCCACCCATTTGGAAACATAGTCCACCGCAAGTAATATATATAGATTCCCGGAAGAGCTAGGAAAAGGTCCCATAAAGTCGATCCCCCAAACATCAAAAATCTCGCAAAAGACCAATGGTGTTTGTGGCATCTCATTCCGACGAGAGATTTTCCCCACTCTTTGACACCTATCACAAGTTTTACAAAAAGCATACGCATCTCTAAAGATGTGTGGCCAAAAGAAACCTGTGTCAAGTACCTTTCTAGCAGTTTTATTAGGCCCGAAATGCCCTCCACATGCGTAGGAGTGACAAAAAGTAAGGACGGATTGTACCTCATTATCCGGGAGGCATCGTCGGATAACTTTATCCACGCAATGCTTCCATAGGTACGGATCGTCCCAAACATAATACTTCGCTTCACTCTTAATCTTGTCCCGTTGAGCCTTGGTGCATATAGGAGGGAACTCTCCGCGAACGAGGTAGTTCACAATGTGCGCGTACCATGGCTTGAGGGAGCGGAGGGAGAGAACCTGAGCTTCGGATGCCTCGTTCTTTGTTTCTGGGGGTGCTTCTCGATCGAGATTATCGGTTCTCAGTCGAGGTTCTGATTTCTCGGTCGAGAGTTTAGTAGCTGAGCACTCTGTTGAACTCTTCTCGGTCGAGAGGATGGATCGCGGTCGAGAAATTGCTGTTTCGATTCGGCAGAGAGATTCGTCCGGGAAGTATCCTAGACTCGGCTTTGCTTCTTCTCCCCCATCATGCACGATGCGGCTTAGATGGTCCGCCACAGAATTTTCGGACCCCTTCTTGTCTCGTATCTCCACATCGAATTCGCCTAATAGCAAGATCCACCGGATGAGCCTCGGCTTTGACTCCTTCTTCGTCATGAGATAACGAAGAGCTGCATGGTCGGTGTGGATGATCACTTTCACGCCAAGTAGATATTGTCTGAATTTGTCCAAGGCGTAGACCACAGCAAGTAACTCCTTCTCGGTGGTGGAGTAATTTTTCTGGGCGTCGTTCAAAGTCATCGAGGCGTAGTAGATAACATGCATTGCTCGCCCAACCTTTTGTCCAAGGACGGCTCCCACGGCATAGTCACTTGCGTCGCACATAATCTCGAATGGGAGAGACCAATCCGGCGCTTTGATGATAGGAGCTGCAGTGAGGTATGACTTCAATGTGTCGAATGCGCTCTTGCATTCATCGTTAAGGTCGAAAATCACCTCCTTCTTCAATAGTTCACACAAGGGTGTCGCGATCTTGGAGAAATCTTTAATAAACCTGCGATAGAAACCTGCATGGCCTAGAAAAGAACGAACTTCGCGGACATTAGTAGGATAGGGCAGAGACTGAATTACATCAATCTTTGCCTTATCGACCTCAATCCCCTTAGAGGACACAATATGACCTAAAACGATGCCATGATTAACCATAAAATGGCACTTTTTAGAGTTCTAAGACCAAATTGGTCGCGACGCATCTTTGTAGCACAAGTGTCAAATTATGTAAGCATGCATCGAATGAATCGCCATGTACAGTAAAATCATCCATGAATACTTCAATAAAATTCTCAACAAACTCGGAGAAGATGCTTACCATACATCGTTGAAATGTACCGGGTGCGTTGCATAATCCGAACGGCATCCTGCGGTACGCGAAGGTGCCGAAAGGACATGTGAAAGTAGTCTTCTCCTGGTCTTCTGGCGCTATAGCCACCTGGAAGTATCCTGAGTATCCATCTAGGAAACAGTAGAATGCGCGACCCGCCAGACGTTCGAGCATTTGGTCAATAAATGGCAAAGGGAAGTGGTCTTTGCGAGTTACCGCGTTTAGCTTGCGGTAGTCGATGCAGACACGCCATCCCTTCTGCGTCCTTTGTGGAACCATCTCACCGGCTTCATTTTCCACGACAGTGATCCCTCCCTTCTTCTTGACGACTTGAGTCGGGCTGACCCACTTGCTATCAGAAATTGGGTAGATTATGTCAGCGGAAAGCAACTTCAGCACTTCTTTCTTCACCACCTCCATCATTGGAGGATTCAATCGTCGCTGGGGTTGCCGGCTTGGTCGAGCTCCTTCTTCAAGTAAGATCCTATGCATGCAGGTTGCGGGGCTTATTCCCTTGATATCAGCAATGGTCCATCCCAATGCTGTAACGTTGTTCTTCAGAACCTGCACTAGCTTCTCTTCTTGTACTATTGTGAGCGCGCTGGAGATGATTACCGGCAAAGTCTTTCCTTCTCCAAGGAAAGCGTACTTCAGGTGCGAAGGTAGTTCCTGTAGCTCAATGATGGGTGCCTGTATAACAGAAGGAGCGGTCTCTCGCTCGAGAATGTTAGTAACGAGGGCCCACCGTCCAAAAGGGTACCTGGAGAATCCAATTGTGCTAGTTCCTCATGTATATCACTAGTAAGAATCATGTTATGTTCATCAGAAGTTTTTATGCTATTCTCTATAACAGATTTCAGTGAATCCATCCCACACATATCAAACGTCTCTTGCACAATAGGATCAAGTACATCAATAGAGAAAACAGAGTTATCATTCGCAGGATGCTTCATAGCTTCATAGATATTGAAACTAACGACTTCCCCATCAAACTCTAAAGTGAGCGACCCACTTGCTAGATCAATTTTAGTGTTAGCTGCCTTCATGAATGGTCTACCCAGAAGGATAGGAGCAGCTTGATTATCATGTTCCATATCAAGCACGTAAAAATCAGCTGGTAATATCAGACTATCAACCATTACCAACACATCTTCGACTATCCCTTTCGGGTAAACCGTCGATCTATCGACAAGCTGAATCACAATCCCTGTCTCAGTCAGGGGTCCTAGTCCAAGCAGTTTATATAAAGAGTAAGGTAGAACATTAATAGAAGCACCTAGATCTAGCATGGCCCTATCAATTTTCTTCTCACCTATTATGCAAGGTATACTAACCATACCTCGATCCGAACACTTCTTTGCCATCTTTTGCTGGAAGACAGCTGAAACTCTCTCGCTCACTTGCACCTTCCCTTTTCCTTTAAGCTTTTGGTTCCTCTTGATGGTGCATAGCTCCTTCAAGAATTTGGCGTAACGAGGAATACTCTTGACGAGTTTAAGTAGAGGGATGTTTACCTCGCACTTGCTAAACGTCTCGAATAACTCCTTGTCATTTACTGGTTTGCGCGTCTCCTTTAATGCTTCAGGAAGGGTGCAGGTGGCTTTTCGGAGTATAGAGGAGGGAAGTTGGGCCTCACATAGTTCTCTTGACGAAGCTTGAAATCGCCTCGATCCTCGTACTCGTCTTCGGACTGAGTTTTAGAAGATTCTGGTGTAGTTTTCGATCGGCTGAGCCTTTCTCGGTCGAGGTTTTGCTTCTCGTTGCTCTGCACACCATCATCTCGACCTAGATTCGTGCCTTCTCGACCGAGATTGGTAATTCTCGATCGAGATTCCACCTTCTCTGTCGAAAAATCTTCACTCGAGTCTCTGGTGTCCTCGTCGAGGTCATGTCCTTTCGGTCGAGATTCCACCTTCTCTGTCGAAAAATCTTCACTCGAGTCTCTGGTGTCCTCGTCGAGGTCCTGTCCTTTCGGTCGAGATTTCGCCCAGTTCTGTGATCCTCCATCCCCCATCGTCTCATCTTCTGAGCTCCTTTCCAGTATTTTCCCACTCCGGAGATGTATAGCGCTGACATTCTCTCGTGGGTTCCTCTCGGTTTGCGAGGGGAGACCCTTGGAGATAGTTGCTTTAATCTCCGAGACCGACTCCACCAGCTGTCCAACTGTCTTCTCGAGGTTTCTGATGCTGGATTCAGTTGTCTGGACATGCGCGGTACAGTGCTGGGCTAGTGAATTGATCATATCTTCGGTGGATGGTCCTTGCTTCTGCGGAGGAGGGGGTGGAGCGCGATTCTGATAATTCTAGTAGTGGTTCTGAGATTTACCACCATTTGGATCACTCCACTGGAAGCCAAGATGATCATTGCCTCTCGGATTGTAGTTGTTGTTGTCGAACCGAGGCCTAGAGGGTCCGTAACCCCCTACAGCATGTACTTCAGCGACGGTGGGATCTTGTAGTTGCGGGCACATGTCGGTAAGATGACTCTCATCAGTGCAGATCCCACAAGCTCGAGCTGGCCTCTGATTCTGATTGCCAGCTTGCATCCCCTTGATCAAAGTGGTGAGCTCAGCGAATGCACTTCTCCAATCATCACCGGAGGTAACAGCGCTAGCCGTCTTCTTCGTGTAGGTTCTCCCGAAGCTCCATGTTCCGTCAGCAATCTCATTCAGCCTCGTCCGGGCTCCGTCGGGAGTCAAATTCATTATGCTGCCCCCACAGGCAGCGTCTACCAGCCGCCTCTCATGATCTAGCAACCCATTGTAGATGTGAGTTACCAGATCTTTCTCTTGAAAGCCATGGAACGGGTTGCTGGCGCATAGTTTATTGAATCGCTCGACATAGTCGTAGAGCGACTCATCATCTCCTTGTTCAAAACTAGCGATAGCTCGTTTCAGAGCCACCGCCTTCTTCGTGGGAAAGTATTTATCAAGGAAGGCCTTCTGCAATTTAAACCACGTGTCCACTGTGCCGGTAGGAATCAGATAGTACCAGCCTCTTGCACTGTCCTTCAGCGTTAAGCCGAAAGCTCTCATCTTTAGCTGTTCCTCGGTCACATTACTAGGTCTGCTGCAGTTGCAGATATCATGGAATTCACTCAGATGCCTGATCGGATCTTCTCCAGCCAGGCCGTGAAATTGCGGCAGCAGATTTATGAAACCTGTTTTGAGCTCAAAGTTAACGCCAGCAGCTAGGGCAGGCAATGTCAGCCCCAAGCGTTGCTGCGCCAAATCAAAATCGGCGAGCTCTCGCAAAGTTCGGTTTGCCATTGATTCAGTTACTGAAGTTGCTAGAGATTCACTTAAAAACCGCAGGTGCGTCCGCTCTATCTCTGAATCAAAATCAAGCAAATCCGAGTCAGTAGCACGGGTGTGGACCATAAGATAGATCCACATCAAGATTAGTAACAAAATAGAAACAAACTATAAAACTGGTTCCCCGGCAACGGCGCCAAAATTTGACGGCGATGGAGATTGTCGTGATCCCCACGGTCAAAGTAATTTCCCAACTCAGATTCCACTAGTAAGTGGTAAGTAGGGGTCGAATCCCAAGAGAGTCAGTTATAATCTATTTCTATGATGTAACTCGAACGTAACCAAAGGGGGTTTATGTTGTTGTTTGTAACTAACGTAATTAAAGCAATGAAAGTAGCAAAAGATTGTTGTAACAATGATTGGGAAAACGAGTTCACTTCCTTTGTATCCACACAATGTTCATGATAGATTGTTGATCGTCGAATTCTACTAACATATGTTTATATCGTTTAATTTAGTTGTCCTACTCTTTGTTCGTAAATAGCAACTAGTCCAAATAGTCCTAGAAACCCTTATTGTAAGCAATAACCAAGGAAATCCCAAGATTCAAAAGCACAATAGCATAAAGATCAAAGATAAGTAGGCTCATGCAATACCATTGGCAAATAGCCGATACTCGACATGAGTTCATAATCTCTACACAATAAACACTCGCAAATAGTCTATGTAAATCATGCTTGCTACATAAAGGTCAAGGCTTTTCAAATAGAATTGTCAAGTCCTAGCAATATGAATGATAATAACTAAACCTAGCGTGCACTCTAGATAAAATCAAGATCAAACAATAATAATATAAAGCACCAGAGATTATGAAACAATCCTCAAATTAAACTAAAACATATGCGTTTGAATTCTCACAAGCAAATCTAAGAACAAAGGTTTCAACTTGGAAGTGAACTACAATGGATTTTAGTTACTCATGGCCATAGAAGCCATGAATAACAATGGATGAAGGTAGAAAAACGAACCGTGGTCTGATGAACTCTCCCAAGCAGCGGCCAAAAACAATTGCCAAAATTCCTCGCTTCTAAATCCTAAGCTATCTATTATATAGTCTTCAACTAAAATAAAAGGAATAAAATAAACGAAACAGATCCTAAAAGTTATGGAAACCTATGGAAATCCTATAAAATAAATCCTAAAAAGATATGGAAACCTTATAAAATAAGTCCCAGATGATATGGAAAGATTATAAAATAATACTAAAGTAATCTCGCAGATAACACCATCCCGGGACCGTCACCTCATCGAGATCTCACATACTCGTCGAGATTCTTCCCCGTGTAGATTCTGATCACTCCTATCTCGACCGAGATCTTCACTTCTCGTCGAGATCTTCTACAGACACTTCTGACGTGCTTTCTCTTGGTATATCCTCTACCCAGATCTTCACTCCTCGTCGAGGCTCTTCCTTGTATAGATCATATGCAACTCCTCGACGAGGTCTTCCTACGCTGAACTCTACAGAATCTTCGAGGTAGCTCGGCTTCGCCTCTTAGCTTCTCCAACGCTCGTCGAGTACCAATCCATGCTGCTCGTCGAGGATCTGCCTACGCTGCTCCTGCTCATCCTGCGTAGGCTTCTGCTCATCCTTCTCGTCGAGTATCTCTAGCTCCATCCCGCGTAGGTCCTGCTCGTCGAGTATCTCTAGCTCCATCCTGAATGTACTAAAGACGAGCACCAGCGGAATCTCCAATAAAAAAAGTCATAAAAACGCTCACGAGCATTCCGCGAATCTACAAATGAACTCCTAACCTAGATTCCGGAATTACCACTCGTCGAGCACCTAAACACAACTAAACCTAATTAATAGTCGCTGGTTAACACCATAATATAAGCTCCTATCACTAATCCATAAGTAAACTCCAACCAAGATTCCGGGAATACCACTCGTTAAGCACCTAAACACCACTATTTCTAAGCTAATAGTCTCTAGTTAACATCATATAATAAGCTCCTATCAACGGCTAACAATGGAATCCGTTAGACAGAGGTCCAACCGGATTCCGCATTATCCATAAGGATAACGTGAATCACACAGGAGACGAAAGGATGTGTAGAGGAAGACGCATCGCTCGTACTCAGCCACATCCACCTAATATAGTCATCAGATAACTCAGGAGACGCATGTTGCAAATCACGAATTATTCCAGCTTCCCTGAGAGCAGTGATATCAGCATCCTGGGTGTTGTTGGCCGCGAGAAGGTGAGCCAGCTGATTGCATTCCCTATATCAATGTAGCACATGTGTACCTGCAAAAGTACAAAGTAATGAGTCAATGTCATGCACAATCGTCCTAATTGTCCAAGGGACACGCCAAATACGCTTTATAGCGTTGATGACAGATAGATTATCTCCTTCCAGGATAATATAATTTAGATTCATTGACTGAGCAAGCTGTAGCGCAGCCAACGCCGAGTAAGCTTCCGCATAAAGCGGGTCCGCTTCCTGAATATTCTGGTGGTGGATACCCACTGGTGTCCCGTTTGAATTTCTAATGACACACCTAATTGCTGTAGCGCCCGATGGATAGACTGACGCATCAAAATTAATCTTATACCATTGGGATGGAGGTTTGTGACATACATGTTTGAAACGGCGTCGTCGCGATGTAGTAGAACGGTGGCGGGAGATGTTGTCTGAGGTATCTCGAAGTGCAGAAATCCAATTTCGGTAATGAAATAGAGCAAGATCGGTCGGTGATTGTATTGTTCTTGAATGCTGGAAGATAATGGAATTCCTATATAACCATATGTAGTACCATACAAAACATAACAGTTCCTTGTTATCGTTCCTATACAGAACTTCATTGAGATTGTCAATCGGATTGTCAATATTAGGGAGATTAAATTTGTAGTTAAATCTGGATTTGATATGTTCTATGCATTGATGAGTAAAAGTGCATTAAAAAAAAAGGTGTGAGGATGTTTCAGTGGAATCTTGACAGAAGACGCATAACGGCGGAACTGAGATTGAAAATCTATTGAGTCTTTCTGCGGTCGGAAGTGAGTCTGTGATAGCCTTCCAAAAGAATGTTTGTATTTTAGGAGGTATCTTTAATTTCCATATATTGTCATATATGGGAGAAGTTGACCAAGAGTTTAACGGAGCTTCCGTAACAAAATTCATTGCTAATTTTGTTGTGAACTTATGTTTCCAAATTAACTGGTCTGACATATTATGAGTGGGAATACGGATTTCTATAATTTTGTTTACAACAGAGGTAGGTAGGACAGTTGCCAGTTTTAATGGATCCCAATACTTTCCATTGATAATAAATTCCTCAACTCGCGTGGACGCAAAGTGTCGTGTTGGGTTAAAAAATGGTGAAATATCCGTATCCGGAATCCGGTTACTAGTAATCTTTCAATATAAAATTATAATAGAGTATATATTTTTTAATTTATTAAAAATGACGAAAGTTTTTGTAGATAAATTGAATGTTTTCGAACATCAAGAACGGGAAGCTTTTAATATTTTATGATTAGTTTCGGGAAAAGAATGTGATTAGCACAAACGTGGAAATTTGATTCGGTCTGTTAGTTATACCATATTCTATATGCGCCAACCCTTTATACTGATGCGATCCGATCCATGCAGATAAATATATTCGCCATTAATTCTGCCCAGTAGTGATGGCAAATTCCGTAAATTCTCCAGGAATTCAAACCCAAATCTGTAACTTAAAAGCTATATAAACTCCATCTCCTTCCCTCCCCACAACGTACCAAATCCAAACACCCTAATTCATTAGTTACTCAACTCCTCGGAGCTATAACAATGGCTTCCTACCAGCAGCGACGCGTGGAGTATGAAGTCCGTGAGTTCAACCATGGTGGCGGAGCTCAGTCCTGGAACACCGACTGTGGCGGCTTCCAGAAAGCCGGAGGTTACGGTAACGCCTCAGGGTTTTCCGCCGGCGGCGGCGCCAGCTATGTAGGCGGCGGCGCCAGCTATGGAGGTGGCGGCGCAAGCTATGGAGGAGGCGCCGGCGGAAGCTACGGAGGAGGCTACTCCAGTGGAGGTAGTGGATACGGAGCAGCTGGAGGCGGCTACTCTAGCGGATTTGGCGGCGCAACAGAATACTCCAGTGGAGTCGCCGGAGCTGGCGCCGGCGGATACGAGTGTTACAATACAAGCGGATCTGCAGGCGGGTACGGTCAAGCCCAGATGTACAAAAACGAGGTGCACACGATGCCCGCAAAGTCCGGCGTCTACGGGGCATCGGAGATGGGAGTCGGAGACGCGTTCTGCGCGTTAGTCCCATCATCGTTCCCACCGGGAACAGACCCTAAGTTCATCGACTGTTTCAACAGGATCGATAAAGACAGGAGCGGGCTGATCTGTGACCAGGAGCTAATGGCGGCACTGTCCAACTTTGATCAGAGGTTCAGCCTCCGTACTGTGCATTTGCTTATGTACATGTTCACTGGATCGAACTCTAAGGTGGTTGGTCCAAAGGAGTTTGTTCCTCTGGTCCGTAGCCTTCAGACATGGAAGGCTATTTTCCAGAAGTATGATTTCGATAGGAACGGGAGGTTGGATGAGAGGGAGCTTAAAGATGCTCTCATGAGCATGGGCTTTACAGTTTCTCCCTTTGTGCTTAAGCTTGTTATGTCTAAGTATGACAAATCTGGGTACAAGTGCGCAATTGAATACGACTACTTCATCGAGTACGTGACTTAGTTTCATGCATGTGTATGCGTACCTCCTATATATCCATCCATTTACGTAGCTGACGGATTTGTTTATTCTATCTTTGCAGGTGCTGCGTGGTTGTCAAGGTAATAATGCTTAATTTCTACTCGTTTGTCCTTAAACGATTATCTAATTTGAAATAATATACATATAAAAACTTAATCCAATACCAAAATATAGTCATACATAATCTTGCTATATTCGTCCTAATAAATATTTTATTTATAACAATAAATATATCTTTATAAATGGATCAAAGAAAAGTGAATTTTTTTTCAAAATGTATATAAAACTGAAATATTTGATGAAAGTGTACACGGATGAAAACTAATTATTAAAATGTACATGATTCAGCTTCGGAGACGCCGGATGAGGGGACGTCTTTAGGCTAGTGGAGAGAGGTGTAAGACACCGGCAGTGTCGGCTTCTCTCACACATGAGATGCCGACAATGCCGGCTTCTCACCATTTAATAAAAAAGATTTACATAAATAAAATAAATACTAATTTCTCACCATTTAATAAAAAAAAATTACATAAATAAATACTGAAAATATTATATTTAACAAATTAACGCAACTGTATTTTTTGCTGAAAAAGATTTTATTATATAAAATAATAACAAGTATCTTCTGCGTTGATCCTGTAACATATTAACGCAACTGATAACGTGCATATTATGATTTCTTTTCTTGTTGGTTGTTCTATGTACTTTACAATTCTTTGAATTATAACATGATATTAGAATCGTCATATCTAAGTTTTTAATACTGTCTCTCCAAATTCCAAAGCTTCCTTAGTAGTAGTTGAACATATCTCTACGAATCTATTAAAAAATAATCTCCTCAACACAAATTAAGTTAGAATCTTATTTTTTTCATATAATCCTATTAAATTGATATTAAAAAAATAAAAATTAATCGCCTCGAACACAGATTTAGTTAGAGTCTTATTTTTTTTATAGGATATGTTATTTATTATTAGTTTTATGAGATCTTATCAAATATTATTCTTTAACATCTAATATTTTTTTATAATTACTCATACTCAATTTTTAAATTTTATTCTATAAAAATATTGAATTTTATATAAAATGTTAAATATTTATATATGTTATACAAGAACTAAGTTGTTTTTATTAAAAAAAATTTGTTAAATATAATGTTTTTCAGTATTTATTTATATAATGTTTTTTTATTAAATGGTGAGAAGTCAGTATTTATTTTATTTATGTAATTTTTTTTATTAAATGGTGAGAAGCCAGCAGTGTCGGCATCTCATGTGTGAGAGAAGCCGACACTGCTGGCGTCTCACACCTCTCTCTCCACAAGCCTAAAGACGCTTCCTCATTCGGCGTCTCCGAAGCTGACCTATGTACATTTCGATAATTGGTTTTCATATGTGTATACTTTCATCAAATATTTCAGTTTTATGTACATTTTGAGAAAAAAAATCAAGAAAAGTGAGAATATCATATAGGGGAGTATTGATTTAGCTTTACCATACTTCAATGTCTAGCTACTTAGCAATGTGATCGTATAAACTAAATATAACTTTTATAACATGTATTATAAAGATATAGGTTACGATCTAGAATGAAAAGAAAGTCTTGTTTTATAATTAGGATTACTGACATTTTATTGAAATGAGTTAATTAATTTTATTTCTAAGATTTTAGTTTTTTAAATGGGTTTTGCTATCCTTAGTCCCCGGGGTAATGAATATAGTGCCAAACTGATCTAATTTAAACTCATTTTTACTTGTTTTGATTATTATAAGTACATATATTTTTTTCATACATGATTTATTACATCTAAGTTTTATAAGAAAATATTTAAAAAACTAAAACTTAGAGTGAAAATGACAAAACCAATCTCAACAAAATTTACTATTTTTAGTCTCTTATCTTCTGGAAAAAAAAAAATGTTCCGATTAAATTAAGAGTTGGTATCATGTACTCTTAGAACCCACCTTCTAGAGTTATATGCTAGACTAGCTTTGACACAATAAAAGCATAATAAGTAATTAAACAATAAACATATATGCATAGTGATATTATAATGATTTGTGTTGCATTGGTACTTAAATATATGTACAAATGCGCGCAGGGATTAACCGAGAAATTTAGGGCAAAAGAGGACGGTCGCGGATGTGGAGCCGCAAGCTTTACCTATGACGAGTTCCTTCTAAGCGTTCTTCCCTTTATCGTCGCTTAGATACATATCCCCCATTATGCGCAATTTCTCTATTTCTAATCCGTGTTTTAAGTTCTATAATTTGGTGATGTAACCTATATATGGGTGCTTTCGTGGCTTCGAATTATTATCTACGTTGTCTCATTACGTTATGTATGTTGTTATCCAATAAACCAAAGTGCCCTCCCCTCTGCTATGTATCCTTCCGCTACGTGCGTTCTTAATGGCATGGTTTCTCTTCATTTTCAATCGATAAGTACATATCAGTTACAGGATTGTTGTGTTCTTCTTGAGTATATTATACTTTTTCTATGTAACTTTAACTTAGTTAACTTCTTCTACCATCTTAGCCCATGATAAGGTTATCTATTTTTTGCTGTATAATGTCCTAATCCAAAAAGTAAACGACCTTTTTCGGGATCAGAATTCGGATAAACGGACTTGAATCTACAAAATTTGATAAATGCACTAACCACATTAATCTGATTAGAATTCTTAAGTCTTCTAATATTAAAAATAAACTGATTTGGGAAAATACGCCTGTAGAAGCTTCTCAGTAAAATCAACTCTTGAATTATGCAAGAAAAAAAGAGAACATATTATATGTCTCTACCTTTCTAGAAAAAACATTGTCACTCAAAATAAGTTATTTCTTATGGAAGTATGTTCAAATACTTTCCCTGCTATAAAAAGGCTCAATAGATACTTCTAAAGGGTTCCGGACCAATGTTTTGAACATTTATTCCTTGAATTTGGTTTTTAAAAATTTTAACAGCCTTTTGGCTAACCAGCTAGTGATACAGAACACGGGAGATTTTAACTTTACTAACTTCTTTCTGTAATTCTAACATAAATTATGATATAGTTTTCTTCTTATGGTGGAACATTTAAAAACTTAGAAATGACTCGGTTTTTAACACGTTAAATATGATGACAGGTAAAAAGATCATCATATTATTGCAACCTCTTTTTAACAATTCAACACCTGGAAAGATGATTATTTTAAAATTCATGATTCGCAAGATAAAAAGAAAAATTATGGATACGAAGACAAAATAAAGCTAAATTGGAGTAGACCAAGTATGAACAGTGTCGATTTGATGGATCTGTCAGATGAGATAATTTTCCATATGTTAGACATATTATTAGAGATCACGATGGTAAAACTTTAGCAGTGGAGAAAATTGATGCACCAGGGGCTTATGTGCTTGTCACTGAGGCCCTAGTGTCCTCAATGGACGTAAGGGCATCGGTGGAACTTTAGTGCGTCCGAGTAGAAATAGAGGGGGATAATTTAATTCTTATTAACTCACTTAATAATTATTGGAAGGTTCCTTAAGAGATTAGTAATATTGCAACTGAAATTCATTAATTTAAAAGTGTGTTTGAATATTGCAACTGAAATTCATTAATTTAAAAGTGTGTTTGAATATTGCGTATTCAGGCATGTTTCAGAAAAGCGAGTAGCGATATAGATTTCAGGCATGTTTCAGAAAAGCGAGTAGCGCTATAGATTTCATTACAAAGAGTGCAGTAGGAGTCAAGAAGCTGGTGAAAATGCTGGTGATGAAAAAAAGTATTACAGAAGAACTTATAGTGAATCGTCTATATTTGAAAGCCTTGGAAGGTCCGTGCGTGAAGATTAGGTCTTTACTTGATTAGAGAATCTTTTTATGACTTGAAAAAAGAAGGAAAAAGAAACGACCTTTCTCTTGAACGAAATGACAAGGTTATCTAAGTTTGGGGGTATTTTCGTACATTTCCATGTAAAGGACTCGTGACTCTTACCTTATCGTGCTTTGTGGACTATCCCAAGTGTAAGTATCAGTAGGCATAACGGATGGTGTGGCTGACACTTGGTGCTATGAATCTGAAATAGGATTTAGGGACTTATTAATT
>NW_027370573.1:0-35112 GCF_046119375.1 Phyllobates terribilis | reverse complement strand
AAAGATCTTTCAAACGACTTATATGGTTCAAGATCTAAGGATAGTAAAGCCATTTGAGGGGTCAATACTACAGGTCTGCCTAAAAGGTCATCTACCAAAGAAGAGATCTGAGCCCATAGATTCCGGATTTTAGGGCAGCTCCAAAAGAGATGTAAAAGATCTCCCCTAAGGCCGCACTCCCTCCAACAAAGGGGAGAGTTGCTGGGCTTTATATGGTGTAGCCTGATTGGAGTGTAATACCATCTGGTTAGAATTTTGAAGTAAGCCTCTTGTAAGGGCATAGATATATTAGAGGCCTGAGAAAAAAGAACAGCACTCTCCCATTGATCGGATTGGAAATTGAGTTTTAGATCTTTTTCCCAGCGTATCATGTAGAGGTGTTTTTGGAAGGAAAGATCATTATTGAAGCTGTTATATATGTGTCTCAGGCTCCAAAAAATTTTGTGAGATGGGTTGCTTAACAGGTTCACCGAGGTTTCAGAAACAATAAGTTTACCAGAAATAAATTCCAGAATAATGCTCTTTAAATGAGAGTATAAAAAGAAATCAGAGGAAGGTAAGTTGAATCTTTTTTTAAGAGTTTGGAAAGGAATAAAGGCAGAAGCTTCATAGAAGTCTCCAATTTTCCTTAATCCTTTATTGTCCCACTGATCTGGAATGAAAGAGTTATACAGATCAGCAACAAAACCAATTGGAAAATTTTTGACATCTCACTCTCTTTGAATCTTCTTTATCATGCTAGGATTAACAGGAAAAAGCTAAAAATTTCAGAATTGCACCGTGCAATGTGGAGATATTACTGTTTGTGCATTTACAATATTCATTGATTTTTGCCATTGAAAAACATGTTTTTCATATACCAGAAATGTTTGAAGCTACTGACTGAATGAAAGGAGCTGGCATCTCACTCTCTTTGAATCTTCTTTATCATGCTAGGATTAACAGGAAAAAGCTAAAAATTTCAGAATTGCACCGTGCAATGTGGAGATATTACTGTTTGTGCATTTACAATATTCATTGATTTTTGCCATTGAAAAACATGTTTTTCATATACCAGAAATGTTTGAAGCTACTGACTGAATGAAAGGAGCTGGCATCTCACTCTCTTTGAATCTTCTTTATCATGCTAGGATTAACAGGAAAAAGCTAAAAATTTCAGAATTGCACCGTGCAATGTGGAGATATTACTGTTTGTGCATTTACAATATTCATTGATTTTTGCCATTGAAAAACGTCCAGAAATGTTTGAAGCTACTGACTGAATGAAAGGAGCTGGCATCTCACTCTCTTTGAATCTTCTTTATCATGCTAGGATTAACAGGAAAAAGCTAAAAATTTCAGAATTGCACCGTGCAATGTGGAGATATTACTGTTTGTGCATTTACAATATTCATTGATTTTTGCCATTGAAAAACGTCCAGAAATGTTTGAAGCTACTGACTGAATGAAAGGAGCTGGCATCTCACTCTCTTTGAATCTTCTTTATCATGCTAGGATTAACAGGAAAAAGCTAAAAATTTCAGAATTGCACCGTGCAATGTGGAGATATTACTGTTTGTGCATTTACAATATTCATTGATTTTTGCCATTGAAAAACGTCCAGAAATGTTTGAAGCTACTGACTGAATGAAAGGAGCTGGCATCTCACTCTCTTTGAATCTTCTTTATCATGCTAGGATTAACAGGAAAAAGCTAAAAATTTCAGAATTGCACCGTGCAATGTGGAGATATTACTGTTTGTGCATTTACAATATTCATTGATTTTTGCCATTGAAAAACATGTTTTTCATATACCAGAAATGTTTGAAGCTACTGACTGAATGAAAGGAGCTGGCATCTCACTCTCTTTGAATCTTCTTTATCATGCTAGGATTAACAGGAAAAAGCTAAAAATTTCAGAATTGCACCGTGCAATGTGGAGATATTACTGTTTGTGCATTTACAATATTCATTGATTTTTGCCATTGAAAAACGTCCAGAAATGTTTGAAGCTACTGACTGAATGAAAGGAGCTGGCATCTCACTCTCTTTGAATCTTCTTTATCATGCTAGGATTAACAGGAAAAAGCTAAAAATTTCAGAATTGCACCGTGCAATGTGGAGATATTACTGTTTGTGCATTTACAATATTCATTGATTTTTGCCATTGAAAAACGTCCAGAAATGTTTGAAGCTACTGACTGAATGAAAGGAGCTGGCATCTCACTCTCTTTGAATCTTCTTTATCATGCTAGGATTAACAGGAAAAAGCTAAAAATTTCAGAATTGCACCGTGCAATGTGGAGATATTACTGTTTGTGCATTTACAATATTCATTGATTTTTGCCATTGAAAAACGTCCAGAAATGTTTGAAGCTACTGACTGAATGAAAGGAGCTGGCATCTCACTCTCTTTGAATCTTCTTTATCATGCTAGGATTAACAGGAAAAAGCTAAAAATTTCAGAATTGCACCGTGCAATGTGGAGATATTACTGTTTGTGCATTTACAATATTCATTGATTTTTGCCATTGAAAAACGTCCAGAAATGTTTGAAGCTACTGACTGAATGAAAGGAGCTGGCATCTCACTCTCTTTGAATCTTCTTTATCATGCTAGGATTAGCAGGAAAAAGCTAAAAATTTCAGAATTGCACCGTGCAATGTGGAGATATTACTGTTTGTGCATTTACAATATTCATTGATTTTTGCCATTGAAAAACATGTTTTTCATATACCAGAAATGTTTGAAGCTACTGACTGAATGAAAGGAGCTGGCATCTCACTCTCTTTGAATCTTCTTTATCATGCTAGGATTAGCAGGAAAAAGCTAAAAATTTCAGAATTGCACCGTGCAATGTGGAGATATTACTGTTTGTGCATTTACAATATTCATTGATTTTTGCCATTGAAAAACATGTTTTTCATATACCAGAAATGTTTGAAGCTACTGACTGAATGAAAGGAGCTGGCATCTCACTCTCTTTGAATCTTCTTTATCATGCTAGGATTAACAGGAAAAAGCTAAAATTTCAGAATTGCACCGTGCAATGTGGAGATATTACTGTTTGTGCATTTACAATATTCATTGATTTTTGCCATTGAAAAACATGTTTTTCATATACCAGAAATGTTTGAAGCTACTGACTGAATGAAAGGAGCTGGCATCTCACTCTCTTTGAATCTTCTTTATCATGCTAGGATTAACAGGAAAAAGCTAAAAATTTCAGAATTGCACCGTGCAATGTGGAGATATTACTGTTTGTGCATTTACAATATTCATTGATTTTTGCCATTGAAAAACATGTTTTTCATATACCAGAAATGTTTGAAGCTACTGACTGAATGAAAGGAGCTGGCATCTCACTCTCTTTGAATCTTCTTTATCATGCTAGGATTAACAGGAAAAAGCTAAAAATTTCAGAATTGCACCGTGCAATGTGGAGATATTACTGTTTGTGCATTTACAATATTCATTGATTTTTGCCATTGAAAAACATGTTTTTCATATACCAGAAATGTTTGAAGCTACTGACTGAATGAAAGGAGCTGGCATCTCACTCTCTTTGAATCTTCTTTATCATGCTAGGATTAACAGGAAAAAGCTAAAAATTTCAGAATTGCACCGTGCAATGTGGAGATATTACTGTTTGTGCATTTACAATATTCATTGATTTTTGCCATTGAAAAACATGTTTTTCATATACCAGAAATGTTTGAAGCTACTGACTGAATGAAAGGAGCTGGCATCTCACTCTCTTTGAATCTTCTTTATCATGCTAGGATTAACAGGAAAAAGCTAAAAATTTCAGAATTGCACCGTGCAATGTGGAGATATTACTGTTTGTGCATTTACAATATTCATTGATTTTTGCCATTGAAAAACATGTTTTTCATATACCAGAAATGTTTGAAGCTACTGACTGAATGAAAGGAGCTGGCATCTCACTCTCTTTGAATCTTCTTTATCATGCTAGGATTAACAGGAAAAAGCTAAAAATTTCAGAATTGCACCGTGCAATGTGGAGATATTACTGTTTGTGCATTTACAATATTCATTGATTTTTGCCATTGAAAAACATGTTTTCATATCCAGAAATGTTTGAAGCTACTGACTGAATGAAAGGAGCTGGCATCTCACTCTCTTTGAATCTTCTTTATCATGCTAGGATTAACAGGAAAAAGCTAAAAATTTCAGAATTGCACCGTGCAATGTGGAGATATTACTGTTTGTGCATTTACAATATTCATTGATTTTTGCCATTGAAAAACATGTTTTTCATATACCAGAAATGTTTGAAGCTACTGACTGAATGAAAGGAGCTGGCATCTCACTCTCTTTGAATCTTCTTTATCATGCTAGGATTAACAGGAAAAAGCTAAAAATTTCAGAATTGCACCGTGCAATGTGGAGATATTACTGTTTGTGCATTTACAATATTCATTGATTTTTGCCATTGAAAAACGTTTCATATACCAGAAATGTTTGAAGCTACTGACTGAATGAAAGGAGCTGGCATCTCACTCTCTTTGAATCTTCTTTATCATGCTAGGATTAACAGGAAAAAGCTAAAAATTTCAGAATTGCACCGTGCAATGTGGAGATATTACTGTTTGTGCATTTACAATATTCATTGATTTTTGCCATTGAAAAACATGTTTTTCATATACCAGAAATGTTTGAAGCTACTGACTGAATGAAAGGAGCTGGCATCTCACTCTCTTTGAATCTTCTTTATCATGCTAGGATTAACAGGAAAAAGCTAAAAATTTCAGAATTGCACCGTGCAATGTGGAGATATTACTGTTTGTGCATTTACAATATTCATTGATTTTTGCCATTGAAAAACGTCCAGAAATGTTTGAAGCTACTGACTGAATGAAAGGAGCTGGCATCTCACTCTCTTTGAATCTTCTTTATCATGCTAGGATTAACAGGAAAAAGCTAAAAATTTCAGAATTGCACCGTGCAATGTGGAGATATTACTGTTTGTGCATTTACAATATTCATTGATTTTTGCCATTGAAAAACGTCCAGAAATGTTTGAAGCTACTGACTGAATGAAAGGAGCTGGCATCTCACTCTCTTTGAATCTTCTTTATCATGCTAGGATTAACAGGAAAAAGCTAAAAATTTCAGAATTGCACCGTGCAATGTGGAGATATTACTGTTTGTGCATTTACAATATTCATTGATTTTTGCCATTGAAAAACATGTTTTTCATATACCAGAAATGTTTGAAGCTACTGACTGAATGAAAGGAGCTGGCATCTCACTCTCTTTGAATCTTCTTTATCATGCTAGGATTAACAGGAAAAAGCTAAAAATTTCAGAATTGCACCGTGCAATGTGGAGATATTACTGTTTGTGCATTTACAATATTCATTGATTTTTGCCATTGAAAAACGTCCAGAAATGTTTGAAGCTACTGACTGAATGAAAGGAGCTGGCATCTCACTCTCTTTGAATCTTCTTTATCATGCTAGGATTAACAGGAAAAAGCTAAAAATTTCAGAATTGCACCGTGCAATGTGGAGATATTACTGTTTGTGCATTTACAATATTCATTGATTTTTGCCATTGAAAAACATGTTTTTCATATACCAGAAATGTTTGAAGCTACTGACTGAATGAAAGGAGCTGGCATCTCACTCTCTTTGAATCTTCTTTATCATGCTAGGATTAACAGGAAAAAGCTAAAAATTTCAGAATTGCACCGTGCAATGTGGAGATATTACTGTTTGTGCATTTACAATATTCATTGATTTTTGCCATTGAAAAACGTCCAGAAATGTTTGAAGCTACTGACTGAATGAAAGGAGCTGGCATCTCACTCTCTTTGAATCTTCTTTATCATGCTAGGATTAACAGGAAAAAGCTAAAAATTTCAGAATTGCACCGTGCAATGTGGAGATATTACTGTTTGTGCATTTACAATATTCATTGATTTTTGCCATTGAAAAACATGTTTTTCATATACCAGAAATGTTTGAAGCTACTGACTGAATGAAAGGAGCTGGCATCTCACTCTCTTTGAATCTTCTTTATCATGCTAGGATTAACAGGAAAAAGCTAAAAATTTCAGAATTGCACCGTGCAATGTGGAGATATTACTGTTTGTGCATTTACAATATTCATTGATTTTTGCCATTGAAAAACATGTTTTTCATATACCAGAAATGTTTGAAGCTACTGACTGAATGAAAGGAGCTGTCATCTCACTCTCTTTGAATCTTCTTTATCATGCTAGGATTAACAGGAAAAAGCTAAAAATTTCAGAATTGCACCGTGCAATGTGGAGATATTACTGTTTGTGCATTTACAATATTCATTGATTTTTGCCATTGAAAAACATGTTTTTCATATACCAGAAATGTTTGAAGCTACTGACTGAATGAAAGGAGCTGGCATCTCACTCTCTTTGAATCTTCTTTATCATGCTAGGATTAACAGGAAAAAGCTAAAAATTTCAGAATTGCACCGTGCAATGTGGAGATATTACTGTTTGTGCATTTACAATATTCATTGATTTTTGCCATTGAAAAACGTCCAGAAATGTTTGAAGCTACTGACTGAATGAAAGGAGCTGGCATCTCACTCTCTTTGAATCTTCTTTATCATGCTAGGATTAACAGGAAAAAGCTAAAAATTTCAGAATTGCACCGTGCAATGTGGAGATATTACTGTTTGTGCATTTACAATATTCATTGATTTTTGCCATTGAAAAACATGTTTTTCATATACCAGAAATGTTTGAAGCTACTGACTGAATGAAAGGAGCTGGCATCTCACTCTCTTTGAATCTTCTTTATCATGCTAGGATTAACAGGAAAAAGCTAAAAATTTCAGAATTGCACCGTGCAATGTGGAGATATTACTGTTTGTGCATTTACAATATTCATTGATTTTTGCCATTGAAAAACATGTTTTTCATATACCAGAAATGTTTGAAGCTACTGACTGAATGAAAGGAGCTGGCATCTCACTCTCTTTGAATCTTCTTTATCATGCTAGGATTAGCAGGAAAAAGCAAAAAATTTCAGAATTGCACCGTGCAATGTGGAGATATTACTGTTTGTGCATTTACAATATTCATTGATTTTTGCCATTGAAAAACATGTTTTTCATATACCAGAAATGTTTGAAGCTACTGACTGAATGAAAGGAGCTGGCATCTCACTCTCTTTGAATCTTCTTTATCATGCTAGGATTAACAGGAAAAAGCTAAAAATTTCAGAATTGCACCGTGCAATGTGGAGATATTACTGTTTGTGCATTTACAATATTCATTGATTTTTGCCATTGAAAAACATGTTTTTCATATACCAGAAATGTTTGAAGCTACTGACTGAATGAAAGGAGCTGGCATCTCACTCTCTTTGAATCTTCTTTATCATGCTAGGATTAACAGGAAAAAGCTAAAAATTTCAGAATTGCACCGTGCAATGTGGAGATATTACTGTTTGTGCATTTACAATATTCATTGATTTTTGCCATTGAAAAACATGTTTTTCATATACCAGAAATGTTTGAAGCTACTGACTGAATGAAAGGAGCTGGCATCTCACTCTCTTTGAATCTTCTTTATCATGCTAGGATTAACAGGAAAAAGCTAAAAATTTCAGAATTGCACCGTGCAATGTGGAGATATTACTGTTTGTGCATTTACAATATTCATTGATTTTTGCCATTGAAAAACATGTTTTTCATATACCAGAAATGTTTGAAGCTACTGACTGAATGAAAGGAGCTGGCATCTCACTCTCTTTGAATCTTCTTTATCATGCTAGGATTAACAGGAAAAAGCTAAAAATTTCAGAATTGCACCGTGCAATGTGGAGATATTACTGTTTGTGCATTTACAATATTCATTGATTTTTGCCATTGAAAAACGTCCAGAAATGTTTGAAGCTACTGACTGAATGAAAGGAGCTGGCATCTCACTCTCTTTGAATCTTCTTTATCATGCTAGGATTAACAGGAAAAAGCTAAAAATTTCAGAATTGCACCGTGCAATGTGGAGATATTACTGTTTGTGCATTTACAATATTCATTGATTTTTGCCATTGAAAAACATGTTTTTCATATACCAGAAATGTTTGAAGCTACTGACTGAATGAAAGGAGCTGGCATCTCACTCTCTTTGAATCTTCTTTATCATGCTAGGATTAACAGGAAAAAGCTAAAAATTTCAGAATTGCACCGTGCAATGTGGAGATATTACTGTTTGTGCATTTACAATATTCATTGATTTTTGCCATTGAAAAACGTCCAGAAATGTTTGAAGCTACTGACTGAATGAAAGGAGCTGGCATCTCACTCTCTTTGAATCTTCTTTATCATGCTAGGATTAACAGGAAAAAGCTAAAAATTTCAGAATTGCACCGTGCAATGTGGAGATATTACTGTTTGTGCATTTACAATATTCATTGATTTTTGCCATTGAAAAACATGTTTTTTTCATATACCAGAAATGTTTGAAGCTACTGACTGAATGAAAGGAGCTGGCATCTCACTCTCTTTGAATCTTCTTTATCATGCTAGGATTAACAGGAAAAAGCTAAAAATTTCAGAATTGCACCGTGCAATGTGGAGATATTACTGTTTGTGCATTTACAATATTCATTGATTTTTGCCATTGAAAAACATGTTTTTCATATTCCAGAAATGTTTGAAGCTACTGACTGAATGAAAGGAGCTGGCATCTCACTCTCTTTGAATCTTCTTTATCATGCTAGGATTAACAGGAAAAAGCAAAAAATTCAGAATTGCACCGTGCAATGTGGAGATATTACTGTTTGTGCATTTACAATATTCATTGATTTTTGCCATTGAAAAACGTCCAGAAATGTTTGAAGCTACTGACTGAATGAAAGGAGCTGGCATCTCACTCTCTTTGAATCTTCTTTATCATGCTAGGATTAACAGGAAAAAGCTAAAAATTTCAGAATTGCACCGTGCAATGTGGAGATATTACTGTTTGTGCATTTACAATATTCATTGATTTTTGCCATTGAAAAACATGTTTTTCATATACCAGAAATGTTTGAAGCTACTGACTGAATGAAAGGAGCTGGCATCTCACTCTCTTTGAATCTTCTTTATCATGCTAGGATTAACAGGAAAAAGCTAAAAATTTCAGAATTGCACCGTGCAATGTGGAGATATTACTGTTTGTGCATTTACAATATTCATTGATTTTTGCCATTGAAAAACGTCCAGAAATGTTTGAAGCTACTGACTGAATGAAAGGAGCTGGCATCTCACTCTCTTTGAATCTTCTTTATCATGCTAGGATTAACAGGAAAAAGCTAAAAATTTCAGAATTGCACCGTGCAATGTGGAGATATTACTGTTTGTGCATTTACAATATTCATTGATTTTTGCCATTGAAAAACATGTTTTTCATATACCAGAAATGTTTGAAGCTACTGACTGAATGAAAGGAGCTGGCATCTCACTCTCTTTGAATCTTCTTTATCATGCTAGGATTAACAGGAAAAAGCTAAAAATTTCAGAATTGCACCGTGCAATGTGGCGATATTACTGTTTGTGCATTTACAATATTCATTGATTTTTGCCATTGAAAAACATGTTTTTCATATACCAGAAATGTTTGAAGCTACTGACTGAATGAAAGGAGCTGGCATCTCACTCTCTTTGAATCTTCTTTATCATGCTAGGATTAACAGGAAAAAGCTAAAAATTTCAGAATTGCACCGTGCAATGTGGAGATATTACTGTTTGTGCATTTACAATATTCATTGATTTTTGCCATTGAAAAGTTTCATATCCCAGAAATGTTTGAAGCTACTGACTGAATGAAAGGAGCTGGCATCTCACTCTCTTTGAATCTTCTTTATCATGCTAGGATTAACAGGAAAAAGCTAAAAATTTCAGAATTGCACCGTGCAATGTGGAGATATTACTGTTTGTGCATTTACAATATTCATTGATTTTTGCCATTGAAAAACCATGTTATTCATATACCAGAAATGTTTGAAGCTACTGACTGAATGAAAGGAGCTGGCATCTCACTCTCTTTGAATCTTCTTTATCATGCTAGGATTAACAGGAAAAAGCTAAAAATTTCAGAATTGCACCGTGCAATGTGGAGATATTACTGTTTGTGCATTTACAATATTCATTGATTTTTGCCATTGAAAAACATGTTTTTATATTCCAGAAATGTTTGAAGCTACTGACTGAATGAAAGGAGCTGGCATCTCACTCTCTTTGAATCTTCTTTATCATGCTAGGATTAACAGGAAAAAGCTAAAAATTTCAGAATTGCACCGTGCAATGTGGAGATATTACTGTTTGTGCATTTACAATATTCATTGATTTTTGCCATTGAAAACGTCCAGAAATGTTTGAAGCTACTGACTGAATGAAAGGAGCTGGCATCTCACTCTCTTTGAATCTTCTTTATCATGCTAGGATTAACAGGAAAAAGCTAAAAATTTCAGAATTGCACCGTGCAATGTGGAGATATTACTGTTTGTGCATTTACAATATTCATTGATTTTTGCCATTGAAAAACATGTTTTTCATATACCAGAAATGTTTGAAGCTACTGACTGAATGAAAGGAGCTGGCATCTCACTCTCTTTGAATCTTCTTTATCATGCTAGGATTAGCAGGAAAAAGCTAAAAATTTCAGAATTGCACCGTGCAATGTGGAGATATTACTGTTTGTGCATTTACAATATTCATTGATTTTTGCCATTGAAAAACGTCCAGAAATGTTTGAAGCTACTGACTGAATGAAAGGAGCTGGCATCTCACTCTTTGAATCTTCTTTATCATGCTAGGATTAACAGGAAAAAGCTAAAAATTTCAGAATTGCACCGTGCAATGTGGAGATATTACTGTTTGTGCATTTACAATATTCATTGATTTTTGCCATTGAAAAACATGTTTTTCATATACCAGAAATGTTTGAAGCTACTGACTGAATGAAAGGAGCTGGCATCTCACTCTCTTTGAATCTTCTTTATCATGCTAGGATTAGCAGGAAAAAGCAAAAAATTTCAGAATTGCACCGTGCAATGTGGAGATATTACTGTTTGTGCATTTACAATATTCATTGATTTTTGCCATTGAAAAACGTCCAGAAATGTTTGAAGCTACTGACTGAATGAAAGGAGCTGGCATCTCACTCTCTTTGAATCTTCTTTATCATGCTAGGATTAACAGGAAAAAGCTAAAAATTTCAGAATTGCACCGTGCAATGTGGAGATATTACTGTTTGTGCATTTACAATATTCATTGATTTTTGCCATTGAAAAACATGTTTTTCATATACCAGAAATGTTTGAAGCTACTGACTGAATGAAAGGAGCTGGCATCTCACTCTCTTTGAATCTTCTTTATCATGCTAGGATTAACAGGAAAAAGCTAAAAATTTCAGAATTGCACCGTGCAATGTGGAGATATTACTGTTTGTGCATTTACAATATTCATTGATTTTTGCCATTGAAAAACATGTTTTTCATATACCAGAAATGTTTGAAGCTACTGACTGAATGAAAGGAGCTGGCATCTCACTCTCTTTGAATCTTCTTTATCATGCTAGGATTAACAGGAAAAAGCTAAAAATTTCAGAATTGCACCGTGCAATGTGGAGATATTACTGTTTGTGCATTTACAATATTCATTGATTTTTGCCATTGAAAAACATGTTTTTCATATACCAGAAATGTTTGAAGCTACTGACTGAATGAAAGGAGCTGGCATCTCACTCTCTTTGAATCTTCTTTATCATGCTAGGATTAGCAGGAAAAAGCTAAAAATTTCAGAATTGCACCGTGCAATGTGGAGATATTACTGTTTGTGCATTTACAATATTCATTGATTTTTGCCATTGAAAAACATGTTTTTCATATACCAGAAATGTTTGAAGCTACTGACTGAATGAAAGGAGCTGGCATCTCACTCTCTTTGAATCTTCTTTATCATGCTAGGATTAGCAGGAAAAAGCAAAAATTTCAGAATTGCACCGTGCAATGTGGAGATATTACTGTTTGTGCATTTACAATATTCATTGATTTTTGCCATTGAAAAACATGTTTTTCATATACCAGAAATGTTTGAAGCTACTGACTGAATGAAAGGAGCTGGCATCTCACTCTCTTTGAATCTTCTTTATCATGCTAGGATTAACAGGAAAAAGCTAAAAATTTCAGAATTGCACCGTGCAATGTGGAGATATTACTGTTTGTGCATTTACAATATTCATTGATTTTTGCCATTGAAAAACGTCCAGAAATGTTTGAAGCTACTGACTGAATGAAAGGAGCTGGCATCTCACTCTCTTTGAATCTTCTTTATCATGCTAGGATTAACAGGAAAAAGCTAAAAATTTCAGAATTGCACCGTGCAATGTGGAGATATTACTGTTTGTGCATTTACAATATTCATTGATTTTTGCCATTGAAAAACATGTTTTTCATATACCAGAAAGTTTGAAGCTACTGACTGAATGAAAGGAGCTGGCATCTCACTCTCTTTGAATCTTCTTTATCATGCTAGGATTAACAGGAAAAAGCTAAAAATTTCAGAATTGCACCGTGCAATGTGGAGATATTACTGTTTGTGCATTTACAATATTCATTGATTTTTGCCATTGAAAAACATGTTTTTCATATACCAGAAATGTTTGAAGCTACTGACTGAACGAAAGGAGCTGGCATCTCACTCTCTTTGAATCTTCTTTATCATGCTAGGATTAGCAGGAAAAAGCTAAAAATTTCAGAATTGCACCGTGCAATGTGGAGATATTACTGTTTGTGCATTTACAATATTCATTGATTTTTGCCATTGAAAAACATGTTTTTCATATACCAGAAATGTTTGAAGCTACTGACTGAATGAAAGGAGCTGGCATCTCACTCTCTTTGAATCTTCTTTATCATGCTAGGATTAGCAGGAAAAAGCAAAAAATTTCAGAATTGCACCGTGCAATGTGGAGATATTACTGTTTGTGCATTTACAATATTCATTGATTTTTGCCATTGAAAAACATGTTTTTCATATACCAGAAATGTTTGAAGCTACTGACTGAATGAAAGGAGCTGGCATCTCACTCTCTTTGAATCTTCTTTATCATGCTAGGATTAACAGGAAAAAGCTAAAAATTTCAGAATTGCACCGTGCAATGTGGAGATATTACTGTTTGTGCATTTACAATATTCATTGATTTTTGCCATTGAAAAACGTCCAGAAATGTTTGAAGCTACTGACTGAATGAAAGGAGCTGGCATCTCACTCTCTTTGAATCTTCTTTATCATGCTAGGATTAACAGGAAAAAGCTAAAAATTTCAGAATTGCACCGTGCAATGTGGAGATATTACTGTTTGTGCATTTACAATATTCATTGATTTTTGCCATTGAAAAACATGTTTTTCATATACCAGAAATGTTTGAAGCTACTGACTGAATGAAAGGAGCTGGCATCTCACTCTCTTTGAATCTTCTTTATCATGCTAGGATTAGCAGGAAAAAGCTAAAAATTTCAGAATTGCACCGTGCAATGTGGAGATATTACTGTTTGTGCATTTACAATATTCATTGATTTTTGCCATTGAAAAACATGTTTTTCATATACCAGAAATGTTTGAAGCTACTGACTGAATGAAAGGAGCTGGCATCTCACTCTTTGAATCTTCTTTATCATGCTAGGATTAGCAGGAAAAAGCTAAAAATTTCAGAATTGCACCGTGCAATGTGGAGATATTACTGTTTGTGCATTTACAATATTCATTGATTTTTGCCATTGAAAAACATGTTTTTCATATACCAGAAATGTTTGAAGCTACTGACTGAATGAAAGGAGCTGGCATCTCACTCTCTTTGAATCTTCTTTATCATGCTAGGATTAACAGGAAAAAGCTAAAAATTTCAGAATTGCACCGTGCAATGTGGAGATATTACTGTTTGTGCATTTACAATATTCATTGATTTTTGCCATTGAAAAACGTCCAGAAATGTTTGAAGCTACTGACTGAATGAAAGGAGCTGGCATCTCACTCTCTTTGAATCTTCTTTATCATGCTAGGATTAACAGGAAAAAGCTAAAAATTTCAGAATTGCACCGTGCAATGTGGAGATATTACTGTTTGTGCATTTACAATATTCATTGATTTTTGCCATTGAAAAACATGTTTTTCATATACCAGAAATGTTTGAAGCTACTGACTGAATGAAAGGAGCTGGCATCTCACTCTCTTTGAATCTTCTTTATCATGCTAGGATTAACAGGAAAAAGCTAAAAATTTCAGAATTGCACCGTGCAATGTGGAGATATTACTGTTTGTGCATTTACAATATTCATTGATTTTTGCCATTGAAAAACGTCCAGAAATGTTTGAAGCTACTGACTGAATGAAAGGAGCTGGCATCTCACTCTCTTTGAATCTTCTTTATCATGCTAGGATTAACAGGAAAAAGCTAAAAATTTCAGAATTGCACCGTGCAATGTGGAGATATTACTGTTTGTGCATTTACAATATTCATTGATTTTTGCCATTGAAAAACATGTTTTTCATATACCAGAAATGTTTGAAGCTACTGACTGAATGAAAGGAGCTGGCATCTCACTCTCTTTGAATCTTCTTTATCATGCTAGGATTAACAGGAAAAAGCTAAAAATTTCAGAATTGCACCGTGCAATGTGGAGATATTACTGTTTGTGCATTTACAATATTCATTGATTTTTGCCATTGAAAAACATGTTTTTCATATACCAGAAATGTTTGAAGCTACTGACTGAATGAAAGGAGCTGGCATCTCACTCTCTTTGAATCTTCTTTATCATGCTAGGATTAGCAGGAAAAAGCTAAAAATTTCAGAATTGCACCGTGCAACGTGGAGATATTACTGTTTGTGCATTTACAATATTCATTGATTTTTGCCATTGAAAAACATGTTTTTCATATACCAGAAATGTTTGAAGCTACTGACTGAATGAAAGGAGCTGGCATCTCACTCTCTTTGAATCTTCTTTATCATGCTAGGATTAACAGGAAAAAGCTAAAAATTTCAGAATTGCACCGTGCAATGTGGAGATATTACTGTTTGTGCATTTACAATATTCATTGATTTTTGCCATTGAAAAACGTCCAGAAATGTTTGAAGCTACTGACTGAATGAAAGGAGCTGGCATCTCACTCTCTTTGAATCTTCTTTATCATGCTAGGATTAACAGGAAAAAGCTAAAAATTTCAGAATTGCACCGTGCAATGTGGAGATATTACTGTTTGTGCATTTACAATATTCATTGATTTTTGCCATTGAAAAACATGTTTTTCATATACCAGAAATGTTTGAAGCTACTGACTGAATGAAAGGAGCTGGCATCTCACTCTCTTTGAATCTTCTTTATCATGCTAGGATTAACAGGAAAAAGCTAAAAATTTCAGAATTGCACCGTGCAATGTGGAGATATTACTGTTTGTGCATTTACAATATTCATTGATTTTTGCCATTGAAAAACATGTTTTTCATATACCAGAAATGTTTGAAGCTACTGACTGAATGAAAGGAGCTGGCATCTCACTCTCTTTGAATCTTCTTTATCATGCTAGGATTAACAGGAAAAAGCTAAAAATTTCAGAATTGCACCGTGCAATGTGGAGATATTACTGTTTGTGCATTTACAATATTCATTGATTTTTGCCATTGAAAAACGTCCAGAAATGTTTGAAGCTACTGACTGAATGAAAGGAGCTGGCATCTCACTCTCTTTGAATCTTCTTTATCATGCTAGGATTAACAGGAAAAAGCTAAAAATTTCAGAATTGCACCGTGCAATGTGGAGATATTACTGTTTGTGCATTTACAATATTCATTGATTTTTGCCATTGAAAAACATGTTTTTCATATTCCAGAAATGTTTGAAGCTACTGACTGAATGAAAGGAGCTGGCATCTCACTCTCTTTGAATCTTCTTTATCATGCTAGGATTAACAGGAAAAAGCTAAAAATTTCAGAATTGCACCGTGCAATGTGGAGATATTACTGTTTGTGCATTTACAATATTCATTGATTTTTGCCATTGAAAAACATGTTTTTCATATACCAGAAATGTTTGAAGCTACTGACTGAATGAAAGGAGCTGGCATCTCACTCTCTTTGAATCTTCTTTATCATGCTAGGATTAACAGGAAAAAGCTAAAAATTTCAGAATTGCACCGTGCAATGTGGAGATATTACTGTTTGTGCATTTACAATATTCATTGATTTTTGCCATTGAAAAACGTCCAGAAATGTTTGAAGCTACTGACTGAATGAAAGGAGCTGGCATCTCACTCTCTTTGAATCTTCTTTATCATGCTAGGATTAACAGGAAAAAGCTAAAAATTTCAGAATTGCACCGTGCAATGTGGAGATATTACTGTTTGTGCATTTACAATATTCATTGATTTTTGCCATTGAAAAACATGTTTTTCATATTCCAGAAATGTTTGAAGCTACTGACTGAATGAAAGGAGCTGGCATCTCACTCTCTTTGAATCTTCTTTATCATGCTAGGATTAACAGGAAAAAGCTAAAAATTTCAGAATTGCACCGTGCAATGTGGAGATATTACTGTTTGTGCATTTACAATATTCATTGATTTTTGCCATTGAAAAACGTCCAGAAATGTTTGAAGCTACTGACTGAATGAAAGGAGCTGGCATCTCACTCTCTTTGAATCTTCTTTATCATGCTAGGATTAACAGGAAAAAGCTAAAAATTTCAGAATTGCACCGTGCAATGTGGAGATATTACTGTTTGTGCATTTACAATATTCATTGATTTTTGCCATTGAAAAACATGTTTTTCATATACCAGAAATGTTTGAAGCTACTGACTGAATGAAAGGAGCTGGCATCTCACTCTCTTTGAATCTTCTTTATCATGCTAGGATTAACAGGAAAAAGCTAAAAATTTCAGAATTGCACCGTGCAATGTGGAGATATTACTGTTTGTGCATTTACAATATTCATTGATTTTTGCCATTGAAAAACATGTTTTTCATATACCAGAAATGTTTGAAGCTACTGACTGAACGAAAGGAGCTGGCATCTCACTCTCTTTGAATCTTCTTTATCATGCTAGGATTAGCAGGAAAAAGCTAAAAATTTCAGAATTGCACCGTGCAATGTGGAGATATTACTGTTTGTGCATTTACAATATTCATTGATTTTTGCCATTGAAAAACATGTTTTTCATATACCAGAAATGTTTGAAGCTACTGACTGAATGAAAGGAGCTGGCATCTCACTCTCTTTGAATCTTCTTTATCATGCTAGGATTAGCAGGAAAAAGCAAAAAATTTCAGAATTGCACCGTGCAATGTGGAGATATTACTGTTTGTGCATTTACAATATTCATTGATTTTTGCCATTGAAAAACATGTTTTTCATATACCAGAAATGTTTGAAGCTACTGACTGAATGAAAGGAGCTGGCATCTCACTCTCTTTGAATCTTCTTTATCATGCTAGGATTAACAGGAAAAAGCTAAAAATTTCAGAATTGCACCGTGCAATGTGGAGATATTACTGTTTGTGCATTTACAATATTCATTGATTTTTGCCATTGAAAAACGTCCAGAAATGTTTGAAGCTACTGACTGAATGAAAGGAGCTGGCATCTCACTCTCTTTGAATCTTCTTTATCATGCTAGGATTAACAGGAAAAAGCTAAAAATTTCAGAATTGCACCGTGCAATGTGGAGATATTACTGTTTGTGCATTTACAATATTCATTGATTTTTGCCATTGAAAAACATGTTTTTCATATACCAGAAATGTTTGAAGCTACTGACTGAATGAAAGGAGCTGGCATCTCACTCTCTTTGAATCTTCTTTATCATGCTAGGATTAGCAGGAAAAAGCTAAAAATTTCAGAATTGCACCGTGCAATGTGGAGATATTACTGTTTGTGCATTTACAATATTCATTGATTTTTGCCATTGAAAAACATGTTTTTCATATACCAGAAATGTTTGAAGCTACTGACTGAATGAAAGGAGCTGGCATCTCACTCTTTGAATCTTCTTTATCATGCTAGGATTAGCAGGAAAAAGCTAAAAATTTCAGAATTGCACCGTGCAATGTGGAGATATTACTGTTTGTGCATTTACAATATTCATTGATTTTTGCCATTGAAAAACATGTTTTTCATATACCAGAAATGTTTGAAGCTACTGACTGAATGAAAGGAGCTGGCATCTCACTCTCTTTGAATCTTCTTTATCATGCTAGGATTAACAGGAAAAAGCTAAAAATTTCAGAATTGCACCGTGCAATGTGGAGATATTACTGTTTGTGCATTTACAATATTCATTGATTTTTGCCATTGAAAAACGTCCAGAAATGTTTGAAGCTACTGACTGAATGAAAGGAGCTGGCATCTCACTCTCTTTGAATCTTCTTTATCATGCTAGGATTAACAGGAAAAAGCTAAAAATTTCAGAATTGCACCGTGCAATGTGGAGATATTACTGTTTGTGCATTTACAATATTCATTGATTTTTGCCATTGAAAAACATGTTTTTCATATACCAGAAATGTTTGAAGCTACTGACTGAATGAAAGGAGCTGGCATCTCACTCTCTTTGAATCTTCTTTATCATGCTAGGATTAACAGGAAAAAGCTAAAAATTTCAGAATTGCACCGTGCAATGTGGAGATATTACTGTTTGTGCATTTACAATATTCATTGATTTTTGCCATTGAAAAACGTCCAGAAATGTTTGAAGCTACTGACTGAATGAAAGGAGCTGGCATCTCACTCTCTTTGAATCTTCTTTATCATGCTAGGATTAACAGGAAAAAGCTAAAAATTTCAGAATTGCACCGTGCAATGTGGAGATATTACTGTTTGTGCATTTACAATATTCATTGATTTTTGCCATTGAAAAACATGTTTTTCATATACCAGAAATGTTTGAAGCTACTGACTGAATGAAAGGAGCTGGCATCTCACTCTCTTTGAATCTTCTTTATCATGCTAGGATTAACAGGAAAAAGCTAAAAATTTCAGAATTGCACCGTGCAATGTGGAGATATTACTGTTTGTGCATTTACAATATTCATTGATTTTTGCCATTGAAAAACATGTTTTTCATATACCAGAAATGTTTGAAGCTACTGACTGAATGAAAGGAGCTGGCATCTCACTCTCTTTGAATCTTCTTTATCATGCTAGGATTAGCAGGAAAAAGCTAAAAATTTCAGAATTGCACCGTGCAATGTGGAGATATTACTGTTTGTGCATTTACAATATTCATTGATTTTTGCCATTGAAAAACATGTTTTTCATATACCAGAAATGTTTGAAGCTACTGACTGAATGAAAGGAGCTGGCATCTCACTCTCTTTGAATCTTCTTTATCATGCTAGGATTAACAGGAAAAAGCTAAAAATTTCAGAATTGCACCGTGCAATGTGGAGATATTACTGTTTGTGCATTTACAATATTCATTGATTTTTGCCATTGAAAAACGTCCAGAAATGTTTGAAGCTACTGACTGAATGAAAGGAGCTGGCATCTCACTCTCTTTGAATCTTCTTTATCATGCTAGGATTAACAGGAAAAAGCTAAAAATTTCAGAATTGCACCGTGCAATGTGGAGATATTACTGTTTGTGCATTTACAATATTCATTGATTTTTGCCATTGAAAAACATGTTTTTCATATACCAGAAATGTTTGAAGCTACTGACTGAATGAAAGGAGCTGGCATCTCACTCTCTTTGAATCTTCTTTATCATGCTAGGATTAACAGGAAAAAGCTAAAAATTTCAGAATTGCACCGTGCAATGTGGAGATATTACTGTTTGTGCATTTACAATATTCATTGATTTTTGCCATTGAAAAACATGTTTTTCATATACCAGAAATGTTTGAAGCTACTGACTGAATGAAAGGAGCTGGCATCTCACTCTCTTTGAATCTTCTTTATCATGCTAGGATTAACAGGAAAAAGCTAAAAATTTCAGAATTGCACCGTGCAATGTGGAGATATTACTGTTTGTGCATTTACAATATTCATTGATTTTTGCCATTGAAAAACGTCCAGAAATGTTTGAAGCTACTGACTGAATGAAAGGAGCTGGCATCTCACTCTCTTTGAATCTTCTTTATCATGCTAGGATTAACAGGAAAAAGCTAAAAATTTCAGAATTGCACCGTGCAATGTGGAGATATTACTGTTTGTGCATTTACAATATTCATTGATATTTGCCATTGAAAAACATGTTTTTCATATTCCAGAAATGTTTGAAGCTACTGACTGAATGAAAGGAGCTGGCATCTCACTCTCTTTGAATCTTCTTTATCATGCTAGGATTAACAGGAAAAAGCTAAAAATTTCAGAATTGCACCGTGCAATGTGGAGATATTACTGTTTGTGCATTTACAATATTCATTGATTTTTGCCATTGAAAAACGTCCAGAAATGTTTGAAGCTACTGACTGAATGAAAGGAGCTGGCATCTCACTCTCTTTGAATCTTCTTTATCATGCTAGGATTAACAGGAAAAAGCTAAAAATTTCAGAATTGCACCGTGCAATGTGGAGATATTACTGTTTGTGCATTTACAATATTCATTGATTTTTGCCATTGAAAAACATGTTTTTCATATACCAGAAATGTTTGAAGCTACTGACTGAATGAAAGGAGCTGGCATCTCACTCTCTTTGAATCTTCTTTATCATGCTAGGATTAGCAGGAAAAAGCTAAAAATTTCAGAATTGCACCGTGCAATGTGGAGATATTACTGTTTGTGCATTTACAATATTCATTGATTTTTGCCATTGAAAAACGTCCAGAAATGTTTGAAGCTACTGACTGAATGAAAGGAGCTGGCATCTCACTCTTTGAATCTTCTTTATCATGCTAGGATTAACAGGAAAAAGCTAAAAATTTCAGAATTGCACCGTGCAATGTGGAGATATTACTGTTTGTGCATTTACAATATTCATTGATTTTTGCCATTGAAAAACATGTTTTTCATATACCAGAAATGTTTGAAGCTACTGACTGAATGAAAGGAGCTGGCATCTCACTCTCTTTGAATCTTCTTTATCATGCTAGGATTAGCAGGAAAAAGCAAAAAATTTCAGAATTGCACCGTGCAATGTGGAGATATTACTGTTTGTGCATTTACAATATTCATTGATTTTTGCCATTGAAAAACGTCCAGAAATGTTTGAAGCTACTGACTGAATGAAAGGAGCTGGCATCTCACTCTCTTTGAATCTTCTTTATCATGCTAGGATTAACAGGAAAAAGCTAAAAATTTCAGAATTGCACCGTGCAATGTGGAGATATTACTGTTTGTGCATTTACAATATTCATTGATTTTTGCCATTGAAAAACGTCCAGAAATGTTTGAAGCTACTGACTGAATGAAAGGAGCTGGCATCTCACTCTCTTTGAATCTTCTTTATCATGCTAGGATTAACAGGAAAAAGCTAAAAATTTCAGAATTGCACCGTGCAATGTGGAGATATTACTGTTTGTGCATTTACAATATTCATTGATTTTTGCCATTGAAAAACATGTTTTTCATATACCAGAAATGTTTGAAGCTACTGACTGAATGAAAGGAGCTGGCATCTCACTCTCTTTGAATCTTCTTTATCATGCTAGGATTAACAGGAAAAAGCTAAAAATTTCAGAATTGCACCGTGCAATGTGGAGATATTACTGTTTGTGCATTTACAATATTCATTGATTTTTGCCATTGAAAAACATGTTTTTCATATACCAGAAATGTTTGAAGCTACTGACTGAATGAAAGGAGCTGTCATCTCACTCTCTTTGAATCTTCTTTATCATGCTAGGATTAACAGGAAAAAGCTAAAAATTTCAGAATTGCACCGTGCAATGTGGAGATATTACTGTTTGTGCATTTACAATATTCATTGATTTTTGCCATTGAAAAACATGTTTTTCATATACCAGAAATGTTTGAAGCTACTGACTGAATGAAAGGAGCTGGCATCTCACTCTCTTTGAATCTTCTTTATCATGCTAGGATTAACAGGAAAAAGCTAAAAATTTCAGAATTGCACCGTGCAATGTGGAGATATTACTGTTTGTGCATTTACAATATTCATTGATTTTTGCCATTGAAAAACGTCCAGAAATGTTTGAAGCTACTGACTGAATGAAAGGAGCTGGCATCTCACTCTCTTTGAATCTTCTTTATCATGCTAGGATTAACAGGAAAAAGCTAAAAATTTCAGAATTGCACCGTGCAATGTGGAGATATTACTGTTTGTGCATTTACAATATTCATTGATTTTTGCCATTGAAAAACATGTTTTTCATATACCAGAAATGTTTGAAGCTACTGACTGAATGAAAGGAGCTGGCATCTCACTCTCTTTGAATCTTCTTTATCATGCTAGGATTAACAGGAAAAAGCTAAAAATTTCAGAATTGCACCGTGCAATGTGGAGATATTACTGTTTGTGCATTTACAATATTCATTGATTTTTGCCATTGAAAAACATGTTTTTCATATACCAGAAATGTTTGAAGCTACTGACTGAATGAAAGGAGCTGGCATCTCACTCTCTTTGAATCTTCTTTATCATGCTAGGATTAGCAGGAAAAAGCAAAAAATTTCAGAATTGCACCGTGCAATGTGGAGATATTACTGTTTGTGCATTTACAATATTCATTGATTTTTGCCATTGAAAAACATGTTTTTCATATACCAGAAATGTTTGAAGCTACTGACTGAATGAAAGGAGCTGGCATCTCACTCTCTTTGAATCTTCTTTATCATGCTAGGATTAACAGGAAAAAGCTAAAAATTTCAGAATTGCACCGTGCAATGTGGAGATATTACTGTTTGTGCATTTACAATATTCATTGATTTTTGCCATTGAAAAACATGTTTTTCATATACCAGAAATGTTTGAAGCTACTGACTGAATGAAAGGAGCTGGCATCTCACTCTCTTTGAATCTTCTTTATCATGCTAGGATTAACAGGAAAAAGCTAAAAATTTCAGAATTGCACCGTGCAATGTGGAGATATTACTGTTTGTGCATTTACAATATTCATTGATTTTTGCCATTGAAAAACATGTTTTTCATATACCAGAAATGTTTGAAGCTACTGACTGAATGAAAGGAGCTGGCATCTCACTCTCTTTGAATCTTCTTTATCATGCTAGGATTAACAGGAAAAAGCTAAAAATTTCAGAATTGCACCGTGCAATGTGGAGATATTACTGTTTGTGCATTTACAATATTCATTGATTTTTGCCATTGAAAAACATGTTTTTCATATACCAGAAATGTTTGAAGCTACTGACTGAATGAAAGGAGCTGGCATCTCACTCTCTTTGAATCTTCTTTATCATGCTAGGATTAACAGGAAAAAGCTAAAAATTTCAGAATTGCACCGTGCAATGTGGAGATATTACTGTTTGTGCATTTACAATATTCATTGATTTTTGCCATTGAAAAACGTCCAGAAATGTTTGAAGCTACTGACTGAATGAAAGGAGCTGGCATCTCACTCTCTTTGAATCTTCTTTATCATGCTAGGATTAACAGGAAAAAGCTAAAAATTTCAGAATTGCACCGTGCAATGTGGAGATATTACTGTTTGTGCATTTACAATATTCATTGATTTTTGCCATTGAAAAACATGTTTTTCATATACCAGAAATGTTTGAAGCTACTGACTGAATGAAAGGAGCTGGCATCTCACTCTCTTTGAATCTTCTTTATCATGCTAGGATTAACAGGAAAAAGCTAAAAATTTCAGAATTGCACCGTGCAATGTGGAGATATTACTGTTTGTGCATTTACAATATTCATTGATTTTTGCCATTGAAAAACGTCCAGAAATGTTTGAAGCTACTGACTGAATGAAAGGAGCTGGCATCTCACTCTCTTTGAATCTTCTTTATCATGCTAGGATTAACAGGAAAAAGCTAAAAATTTCAGAATTGCACCGTGCAATGTGGAGATATTACTGTTTGTGCATTTACAATATTCATTGATTTTTGCCATTGAAAAACGTCCAGAAATGTTTGAAGCTACTGACTGAATGAAAGGAGCTGGCATCTCACTCTCTTTGAATCTTCTTTATCATGCTAGGATTAACAGGAAAAAGCTAAAAATTTCAGAATTGCACCGTGCAATGTGGAGATATTACTGTTTGTGCATTTACAATATTCATTGATTTTTGCCATTGAAAAACATGTTTTTCATATACCAGAAATGTTTGAAGCTACTGACTGAATGAAAGGAGCTGGCATCTCACTCTCTTTGAATCTTCTTTATCATGCTAGGATTAACAGGAAAAAGCTAAAAATTTCAGAATTGCACCGTGCAATGTGGAGATATTACTGTTTGTGCATTTACAATATTCATTGATTTTTGCCATTGAAAAACATGTTTTTCATATACCAGAAATGTTTGAAGCTACTGACTGAATGAAAGGAGCTGGCATCTCACTCTCTTTGAATCTTCTTTATCATGCTAGGATTAACAGGAAAAAGCTAAAAATTTCAGAATTGCACCGTGCAATGTGGAGATATTACTGTTTGTGCATTTACAATATTCATTGATTTTTGCCATTGAAAAACGTCCAGAAATGTTTGAAGCTACTGACTGAATGAAAGGAGCTGGCATCTCACTCTCTTTGAATCTTCTTTATCATGCTAGGATTAACAGGAAAAAGCTAAAAATTTCAGAATTGCACCGTGCAATGTGGAGATATTACTGTTTGTGCATTTACAATATTCATTGATTTTTGCCATTGAAAAACGTCCAGAAATGTTTGAAGCTACTGACTGAATGAAAGGAGCTGGCATCTCACTCTCTTTGAATCTTCTTTATCATGCTAGGATTAACAGGAAAAAGCTAAAAATTTCAGAATTGCACCGTGCAATGTGGAGATATTACTGTTTGTGCATTTACAATATTCATTGATTTTTGCCATTGAAAAACATGTTTTTCATATTCCAGAAATGTTTGAAGCTACTGACTGAATGAAAGGAGCTGGCATCTCACTCTCTTTGAATCTTCTTTATCATGCTAGGATTAACAGGAAAAAGCTAAAAATTTCAGAATTGCACCGTGCAATGTGGAGATATTACTGTTTGTGCATTTACAATATTCATTGATTTTTGCCATTGAAAAACGTCCAGAAATGTTTGAAGCTACTGACTGAATGAAAGGAGCTGGCATCTCACTCTCTTTGAATCTTCTTTATCATGCTAGGATTAACAGGAAAAAGCTAAAAATTTCAGAATTGCACCGTGCAATGTGGAGATATTACTGTTTGTGCATTTACAATATTCATTGATTTTTGCCATTGAAAAACATGTTTTTCATATACCAGAAATGTTTGAAGCTACTGACTGAATGAAAGGAGCTGGCATCTCACTCTCTTTGAATCTTCTTTATCATGCTAGGATTAGCAGGAAAAAGCTAAAAATTTCAGAATTGCACCGTGCAATGTGGAGATATTACTGTTTGTGCATTTACAATATTCATTGATTTTTGCCATTGAAAAACGTCCAGAAATGTTTGAAGCTACTGACTGAATGAAAGGAGCTGGCATCTCACTCTTTGAATCTTCTTTATCATGCTAGGATTAACAGGAAAAAGCTAAAAATTTCAGAATTGCACCGTGCAATGTGGAGATATTACTGTTTGTGCATTTACAATATTCATTGATTTTTGCCATTGAAAAACATGTTTTTCATATACCAGAAATGTTTGAAGCTACTGACTGAATGAAAGGAGCTGGCATCTCACTCTCTTTGAATCTTCTTTATCATGCTAGGATTAGCAGGAAAAAGCAAAAAATTTCAGAATTGCACCGTGCAATGTGGAGATATTACTGTTTGTGCATTTACAATATTCATTGATTTTTGCCATTGAAAAACGTCCAGAAATGTTTGAAGCTACTGACTGAATGAAAGGAGCTGGCATCTCACTCTCTTTGAATCTTCTTTATCATGCTAGGATTAACAGGAAAAAGCTAAAAATTTCAGAATTGCACCGTGCAATGTGGAGATATTACTGTTTGTGCATTTACAATATTCATTGATTTTTGCCATTGAAAAACATGTTTTTCATATACCAGAAATGTTTGAAGCTACTGACTGAATGAAAGGAGCTGGCATCTCACTCTCTTTGAATCTTCTTTATCATGCTAGGATTAACAGGAAAAAGCTAAAAATTTCAGAATTGCACCGTGCAATGTGGAGATATTACTGTTTGTGCATTTACAATATTCATTGATTTTTGCCATTGAAAAACATGTTTTTCATATACCAGAAATGTTTGAAGCTACTGACTGAATGAAAGGAGCTGGCATCTCACTCTCTTTGAATCTTCTTTATCATGCTAGGATTAACAGGAAAAAGCTAAAAATTTCAGAATTGCACCGTGCAATGTGGAGATATTACTGTTTGTGCATTTACAATATTCATTGATTTTTGCCATTGAAAAACATGTTTTTCATATACCAGAAATGTTTGAAGCTACTGACTGAATGAAAGGAGCTGGCATCTCACTCTCTTTGAATCTTCTTTATCATGCTAGGATTAGCAGGAAAAAGCTAAAAATTTCAGAATTGCACCGTGCAATGTGGAGATATTACTGTTTGTGCATTTACAATATTCATTGATTTTTGCCATTGAAAAACATGTTTTTCATATACCAGAAATGTTTGAAGCTACTGACTGAATGAAAGGAGCTGGCATCTCACTCTCTTTGAATCTTCTTTATCATGCTAGGATTAGCAGGAAAAAGCAAAAAATTTCAGAATTGCACCGTGCAATGTGGAGATATTACTGTTTGTGCATTTACAATATTCATTGATTTTTGCCATTGAAAAACATGTTTTTCATATACCAGAAATGTTTGAAGCTACTGACTGAATGAAAGGAGCTGGCATATCACTCTCTTTGAATCTTCTTTATCATGCTAGGATTAACAGGAAAAAGCTAAAAATTTCAGAATTGCACCGTGCAATGTGGAGATATTACTGTTTGTGCATTTACAATATTCATTGATTTTTGCCATTGAAAAACGTCCAGAAATGTTTGAAGCTACTGACTGAATGAAAGGAGCTGGCATCTCACTCTCTTTGAATCTTCTTTATCATGCTAGGATTAACAGGAAAAAGCTAAAAATTTCAGAATTGCACCGTGCAATGTGGAGATATTACTGTTTGTGCATTTACAATATTCATTGATTTTTGCCATTGAAAAACATGTTTTTCATATACCAGAAATGTTTGAAGCTACTGACTGAATGAAAGGAGCTGGCATCTCACTCTCTTTGAATCTTCTTTATCATGCTAGGATTAACAGGAAAAAGCTAAAAATTTCAGAATTGCACCGTGCAATGTGGAGATATTACTGTTTGTGCATTTACAATATTCATTGATTTTTGCCATTGAAAAACATGTTTTTCATATACCAGAAATGTTTGAAGCTACTGACTGAACGAAAGGAGCTGGCATCTCACTCTCTTTGAATCTTCTTTATCATGCTAGGATTAGCAGGAAAAAGCTAAAAATTTCAGAATTGCACCGTGCAATGTGGAGATATTACTGTTTGTGCATTTACAATATTCATTGATTTTTGCCATTGAAAAACATGTTTTTCATATACCAGAAATGTTTGAAGCTACTGACTGAATGAAAGGAGCTGGCATCTCACTCTCTTTGAATCTTCTTTATCATGCTAGGATTAGCAGGAAAAAGCAAAAAATTTCAGAATTGCACCGTGCAATGTGGAGATATTACTGTTTGTGCATTTACAATATTCATTGATTTTTGCCATTGAAAAACATGTTTTTCATATACCAGAAATGTTTGAAGCTACTGACTGAATGAAAGGAGCTGGCATCTCACTCTCTTTGAATCTTCTTTATCATGCTAGGATTAACAGGAAAAAGCTAAAAATTTCAGAATTGCACCGTGCAATGTGGAGATATTACTGTTTGTGCATTTACAATATTCATTGATTTTTGCCATTGAAAAACGTCCAGAAATGTTTGAAGCTACTGACTGAATGAAAGGAGCTGGCATCTCACTCTCTTTGAATCTTCTTTATCATGCTAGGATTAACAGGAAAAAGCTAAAAATTTCAGAATTGCACCGTGCAATGTGGAGATATTACTGTTTGTGCATTTACAATATTCATTGATTTTTGCCATTGAAAAACATGTTTTTCATATACCAGAAATGTTTGAAGCTACTGACTGAATGAAAGGAGCTGGCATCTCACTCTCTTTGAATCTTCTTTATCATGCTAGGATTAGCAGGAAAAAGCTAAAAATTTCAGAATTGCACCGTGCAATGTGGAGATATTACTGTTTGTGCATTTACAATATTCATTGATTTTTGCCATTGAAAAACATGTTTTTCATATACCAGAAATGTTTGAAGCTACTGACTGAATGAAAGGAGCTGGCATCTCACTCTTTGAATCTTCTTTATCATGCTAGGATTAGCAGGAAAAAGCTAAAAATTTCAGAATTGCACCGTGCAATGTGGAGATATTACTGTTTGTGCATTTACAATATTCATTGATTTTTGCCATTGAAAAACATGTTTTTCATATACCAGAAATGTTTGAAGCTACTGACTGAATGAAAGGAGCTGGCATCTCACTCTCTTTGAATCTTCTTTATCATGCTAGGATTAACAGGAAAAAGCTAAAAAATTCAGAATTGCACCGTGCAATGTGGAGATATTACTGTTTGTGCATTTACAATATTCATTGATTTTTGCCATTGAAAAACGTCCAGAAATGTTTGAAGCTACTGACTGAATGAAAGGAGCTGGCATCTCACTCTCTTTGAATCTTCTTTATCATGCTAGGATTAACAGGAAAAAGCTAAAAATTTCAGAATTGCACCGTGCAATGTGGAGATATTACTGTTTGTGCATTTACAATATTCATTGATTTTTGCCATTGAAAAACATGTTTTTCATATACCAGAAATGTTTGAAGCTACTGACTGAATGAAAGGAGCTGGCATCTCACTCTCTTTGAATCTTCTTTATCATGCTAGGATTAACAGGAAAAAGCTAAAAATTTCAGAATTGCACCGTGCAATGTGGAGATATTACTGTTTGTGCATTTACAATATTCATTGATTTTTGCCATTGAAAAACGTCCAGAAATGTTTGAAGCTACTGACTGAATGAAAGGAGCTGGCATCTCACTCTCTTTGAATCTTCTTTATCATGCTAGGATTAACAGGAAAAAGCTAAAAATTTCAGAATTGCACCGTGCAATGTGGAGATATTACTGTTTGTGCATTTACAATATTCATTGATTTTTGCCATTGAAAAACATGTTTTTCATATACCAGAAATGTTTGAAGCTACTGACTGAATGAAAGGAGCTGGCATCTCACTCTCTTTGAATCTTCTTTATCATGCTAGGATTAACAGGAAAAAGCTAAAAATTTCAGAATTGCACCGTGCAATGTGGAGATATTACTGTTTGTGCATTTACAATATTCATTGATTTTTGCCATTGAAAAACGTCCAGAAATGTTTGAAGCTACTGACTGAATGAAAGGAGCTGGCATCTCACTCTCTTTGAATCTTCTTTATCATGCTAGGATTAACAGGAAAAAGCTAAAAATTTCAGAATTGCACCGTGCAATGTGGAGATATTACTGTTTGTGCATTTACAATATTCATTGATTTTTGCCATTGAAAAACATGTTTTTCATATACCAGAAATGTTTGAAGCTACTGACTGAATGAAAGGAGCTGGCATCTCACTCTCTTTGAATCTTCTTTATCATGCTAGGATTAACAGGAAAAAGCTAAAAATTTCAGAATTGCACCGTGCAATGTGGAGATATTACTGTTTGTGCATTTACAATATTCATTGATTTTTGCCATTGAAAAACATGTTTTTCATATACCAGAAATGTTTGAAGCTACTGACTGAATGAAAGGAGCTGGCATCTCACTCTCTTTGAATCTTCTTTATCATGCTAGGATTAGCAGGAAAAAGCTAAAAATTTCAGAATTGCACCGTGCAATGTGGAGATATTACTGTTTGTGCATTTACAATATTCATTGATTTTTGCCATTGAAAAACATGTTTTTCATATACCAGAAATGTTTGAAGCTACTGACTGAATGAAAGGAGCTGGCATCTCACTCTCTTTGAATCTTCTTTATCATGCTAGGATTAACAGGAAAAAGCTAAAAATTTCAGAATTGCACCGTGCAATGTGGAGATATTACTGTTTGTGCATTTACAATATTCATTGATTTTTGCCATTGAAAAACGTCCAGAAATGTTTGAAGCTACTGACTGAATGAAAGGAGCTGGCATCTCACTCTCTTTGAATCTTCTTTATCATGCTAGGATTAACAGGAAAAAGCTAAAAATTTCAGAATTGCACCGTGCAATGTGGAGATATTACTGTTTGTGCATTTACAATATTCATTGATTTTTGCCATTGAAAAACATGTTTTTCATATACCAGAAATGTTTGAAGCTACTGACTGAATGAAAGGAGCTGGCATCTCACTCTCTTTGAATCTTCTTTATCATGCTAGGATTAACAGGAAAAAGCTAAAAATTTCAGAATTGCACCGTGCAATGTGGAGATATTACTGTTTGTGCATTTACAATATTCATTGATTTTTGCCATTGAAAAACATGTTTTTCATATACCAGAAATGTTTGAAGCTACTGACTGAATGAAAGGAGCTGGCATCTCACTCTCTTTGAATCTTCTTTATCATGCTAGGATTAACAGGAAAAAGCTAAAAATTTCAGAATTGCACCGTGCAATGTGGAGATATTACTGTTTGTGCATTTACAATATTCATTGATTTTTGCCATTGAAAAACGTCCAGAAATGTTTGAAGCTACTGACTGAATGAAAGGAGCTGGCATCTCACTCTCTTTGAATCTTCTTTATCATGCTAGGATTAACAGGAAAAAGCTAAAAATTTCAGAATTGCACCGTGCAATGTGGAGATATTACTGTTTGTGCATTTACAATATTCATTGATTTTTGCCATTGAAAAACATGTTTTTCATATTCCAGAAATGTTTGAAGCTACTGACTGAATGAAAGGAGCTGGCATCTCACTCTCTTTGAATCTTCTTTATCATGCTAGGATTAACAGGAAAAAGCTAAAAATTTCAGAATTGCACCGTGCAATGTGGAGATATTACTGTTTGTGCATTTACAATATTCATTGATTTTTGCCATTGAAAAACGTCCAGAAATGTTTGAAGCTACTGACTGAATGAAAGGAGCTGGCATCTCACTCTCTTTGAATCTTCTTTATCATGCTAGGATTAACAGGAAAAAGCTAAAAATTTCAGAATTGCACCGTGCAATGTGGAGATATTACTGTTTGTGCATTTACAATATTCATTGATTTTTGCCATTGAAAAACATGTTTTTCATATACCAGAAATGTTTGAAGCTACTGACTGAATGAAAGGAGCTGGCATCTCACTCTCTTTGAATCTTCTTTATCATGCTAGGATTAGCAGGAAAAAGCTAAAAATTTCAGAATTGCACCGTGCAATGTGGAGATATTACTGTTTGTGCATTTACAATATTCATTGATTTTTGCCATTGAAAAACGTCCAGAAATGTTTGAAGCTACTGACTGAATGAAAGGAGCTGGCATCTCACTCTTTGAATCTTCTTTATCATGCTAGGATTAACAGGAAAAAGCTAAAAATTTCAGAATTGCACCGTGCAATGTGGAGATATTACTGTTTGTGCATTTACAATATTCATTGATTTTTGCCATTGAAAAACATGTTTTTCATATACCAGAAATGTTTGAAGCTACTGACTGAATGAAAGGAGCTGGCATCTCACTCTCTTTGAATCTTCTTTATCATGCTAGGATTAGCAGGAAAAAGCAAAAAATTTCAGAATTGCACCGTGCAATGTGGAGATATTACTGTTTGTGCATTTACAATATTCATTGATTTTTGCCATTGAAAAACGTCCAGAAATGTTTGAAGCTACTGACTGAATGAAAGGAGCTGGCATCTCACTCTCTTTGAATCTTCTTTATCATGCTAGGATTAACAGGAAAAAGCTAAAAATTTCAGAATTGCACCGTGCAATGTGGAGATATTACTGTTTGTGCATTTACAATATTCATTGATTTTTGCCATTGAAAAACATGTTTTTCATATACCAGAAATGTTTGAAGCTACTGACTGAATGAAAGGAGCTGGCATCTCACTCTCTTTGAATCTTCTTTATCATGCTAGGATTAACAGGAAAAAGCTAAAAATTTCAGAATTGCACCGTGCAATGTGGAGATATTACTGTTTGTGCATTTACAATATTCATTGATTTTTGCCATTGAAAAACATGTTTTTCATATACCAGAAATGTTTGAAGCTACTGACTGAATGAAAGGAGCTGGCATCTCACTCTCTTTGAATCTTCTTTATCATGCTAGGATTAACAGGAAAAAGCTAAAAATTTCAGAATTGCACCGTGCAATGTGGAGATATTACTGTTTGTGCATTTACAATATTCATTGATTTTTGCCATTGAAAAACATGTTTTTCATATACCAGAAATGTTTGAAGCTACTGACTGAATGAAAGGAGCTGGCATCTCACTCTCTTTGAATCTTCTTTATCATGCTAGGATTAGCAGGAAAAAGCTAAAAATTTCAGAATTGCACCGTGCAATGTGGAGATATTACTGTTTGTGCATTTACAATATTCATTGATTTTTGCCATTGAAAAACATGTTTTTCATATACCAGAAATGTTTGAAGCTACTGACTGAATGAAAGGAGCTGGCATCTCACTCTCTTTGAATCTTCTTTATCATGCTAGGATTAGCAGGAAAAAGCTAAAAATTTCAGAATTGCACCGTGCAATGTGGAGATATTACTGTTTGTGCATTTACAATATTCATTGATTTTTGCCATTGAAAAACATGTTTTTCATATACCAGAAATGTTTGAAGCTACTGACTGAATGAAAGGAGCTGGCATCTCACTCTCTTTGAATCTTCTTTATCATGCTAGGATTAGCAGGAAAAAGCAAAAAATTTCAGAATTGCACCGTGCAATGTGGAGATATTACTGTTTGTGCATTTACAATATTCATTGATTTTTGCCATTGAAAAACATGTTTTTCATATACCAGAAATGTTTGAAGCTACTGACTGAATGAAAGGAGCTGGCATCTCACTCTCTTTGAATCTTCTTTATCATGCTAGGATTAACAGGAAAAAGCTAAAAATTTCAGAATTGCACCGTGCAATGTGGAGATATTACTGTTTGTGCATTTACAATATTCATTGATTTTTGCCATTGAAAAACGTCCAGAAATGTTTGAAGCTACTGACTGAATGAAAGGAGCTGGCATCTCACTCTCTTTGAATCTTCTTTATCATGCTAGGATTAACAGGAAAAAGCTAAAAATTTCAGAATTGCACCGTGCAATGTGGAGATATTACTGTTTGTGCATTTACAATATTCATTGATTTTTGCCATTGAAAAACATGTTTTTCATATACCAGAAATGTTTGAAGCTACTGACTGAATGAAAGGAGCTGGCATCTCACTCTCTTTGAATCTTCTTTATCATGCTAGGATTAACAGGAAAAAGCTAAAAATTTCAGAATTGCACCGTGCAATGTGGAGATATTACTGTTTGTGCATTTACAATATTCATTGATTTTTGCCATTGAAAAACATGTTTTTCATATACCAGAAATGTTTGAAGCTACTGACTGAACGAAAGGAGCTGGCATCTCACTCTCTTTGAATCTTCTTTATCATGCTAGGATTAGCAGGAAAAAGCTAAAAATTTCAGAATTGCACCGTGCAATGTGGAGATATTACTGTTTGTGCATTTACAATATTCATTGATTTTTGCCATTGAAAAACATGTTTTTCATATACCAGAAATGTTTGAAGCTACTGACTGAATGAAAGGAGCTGGCATCTCACTCTCTTTGAATCTTCTTTATCATGCTAGGATTAGCAGGAAAAAGCAAAAAATTTCAGAATTGCACCGTGCAATGTGGAGATATTACTGTTTGTGCATTTACAATATTCATTGATTTTTGCCATTGAAAAACATGTTTTTCATATACCAGAAATGTTTGAAGCTACTGACTGAATGAAAGGAGCTGGCATCTCACTCTCTTTGAATCTTCTTTATCATGCTAGGATTAACAGGAAAAAGCTAAAAATTTCAGAATTGCACCGTGCAATGTGGAGATATTACTGTTTGTGCATTTACAATATTCATTGATTTTTGCCATTGAAAAACGTCCAGAAATGTTTGAAGCTACTGACTGAATGAAAGGAGCTGGCATCTCACTCTCTTTGAATCTTCTTTATCATGCTAGGATTAACAGGAAAAAGCTAAAAATTTCAGAATTGCACCGTGCAATGTGGAGATATTACTGTTTGTGCATTTACAATATTCATTGATTTTTGCCATTGAAAAACATGTTTTTCATATACCAGAAATGTTTGAAGCTACTGACTGAATGAAAGGAGCTGGCATCTCACTCTCTTTGAATCTTCTTTATCATGCTAGGATTAGCAGGAAAAAGCTAAAAATTTCAGAATTGCACCGTGCAATGTGGAGATATTACTGTTTGTGCATTTACAATATTCATTGATTTTTGCCATTGAAAAACATGTTTTTCATATACCAGAAATGTTTGAAGCTACTGACTGAATGAAAGGAGCTGGCATCTCACTCTTTGAATCTTCTTTATCATGCTAGGATTAGCAGGAAAAAGCTAAAAATTTCAGAATTGCACCGTGCAATGTGGAGATATTACTGTTTGTGCATTTACAATATTCATTGATTTTTGCCATTGAAAAACATGTTTTTCATATACCAGAAATGTTTGAAGCTACTGACTGAATGAAAGGAGCTGGCATCTCACTCTCTTTGAATCTTCTTTATCATGCTAGGATTAACAGGAAAAAGCTAAAAAATTCAGAATTGCACCGTGCAATGTGGAGATATTACTGTTTGTGCATTTACAATATTCATTGATTTTTGCCATTGAAAAACGTCCAGAAATGTTTGAAGCTACTGACTGAATGAAAGGAGCTGGCATCTCACTCTCTTTGAAT